>NW_026131705.1:0-56107 GCF_903995435.1 Acomys russatus
CATCTATGGATGCAAATTCTTAAATATGCAGACTCACTCATGAAAAGTGCACCTGTGAAAAGGGAGCAGTTTGTAGAGCATGCACACCTGGTATCACACCTGTGCCACACCTGGAAATAGCCATATTCCAATTCCAAGTTCACAGAGGGCTCCGCACACCGCTGCGAGCTTTCGTTTTATGACTCTACAACCCTTCTTCCCTCTTCAGCACCTTTCTGCTTCATGGCAAAGCTCTCCATTCATCCTAAAATAAGCCTCCTCACCAGTGTTTTTTCTCCATTCCACAAAGTTCACACCTGTCTGCCCAGCTATCTGTGTCTCTGTATGCGCTTCTATCCATATACATAAAAACAAACGCCTTAGCAGCACTAACCTATTTATGTTAACCTGACTGTTCTCAGAAACTAAGCCCCTACCCCTCCCTCACTGTTCATTTATGTGTTCAGGATTCATTGAGTAAACATTTCTTGACCATCTGCCACAGTGCTTGGTGCTTGGCCTGGGAATGGAGCAGTTACATGATAGAAAATGTCCTATCTGCCCAGAGCTTACATTCCAATGGGGGTTGTTTGAAATAGGGAAATATAGGAATTAAAGAGAATAAAATACAGGAGGTAACTGAACTTTATTAGTGTCCACCTTTTACTATAATTTGTTGAGAAAATCCAAAATATTGAATTATATGAAATAACAGAGCTAGGGTTACAGTCAGTGCTGAAGTACTTGCCTGGCAATCACAAGCCCTTGGTTCATTGCCAGAAAGGAAAAACGAGAGTAGAGGGGAGAACAGAGAAGATGAAAGAAAGCACTGTGTCCTAGGACAGTGCAAGAGGGAACTCCAGGTTCCTCTTTGTGACTTTGCTGGTTCAAATCACAAGTGTGGAGTCTTGTTTCCACACTGAAACACAAAACATGGGGCTCCTGCATTGCCTGGAGTTTTGCTTGTGAGCAGCAGGGCACTTTCTAAGGGCATCAAGCCTGGACTTCTGGGTGATGGATGCAGGCTCTTGTCATTTCTTTCTGAAACTGTCAGAGGTTCCTAGCTAAAGAGCGGGGACCTCTGCAGTTTAACTTCTTGGAGAGCACATGAGGTTTCCATTTCCCTCCTTCTCTGTGTGGAGGGAAGACAGAGGCACATAACCCAGTGTTCCTTTCTGCTGGCTAGGGCCGTGTATACTTGAGTTAAGAGTCAGATGCTTCGAGCCTTTTTCCCCAAGGCTAATGGAAACACATGGCCTATAGGAACAGGCAGACAAACACCACAGTACTAGGTAGCAGCAAGACTGCTTTTCTTAGAGGTGGCCAGCCTAGCCTGCCTGTCAGACAGCATGGAGCATTGTATTACAAGTCTCACCTGATAGGCCAGCTCCTGATAGCCACACTTCTTAGTCCACTGCTCAGACCCACTTAAGCTGCCTCAAAGCAAACAGCCTTGGCCCTCACTTCTCTTTCAGACTATCCTTTCATGGGAGTTGAGGAAGAGGAAGCATTCATGTTCTGATGTATGTACCTTCTTTTTCTACTATGCCGGTGCTATGGCACCCTCTCCCCCACCCCTGTGCCCCACTGAGGCTCCTAAGTCCTTTATGGACTAGAGTGCGGAAAGCCGCGTCATCATGTATGAATCACCCCAGCATGGCCAGACCAGGTTGCAGAGCCAGCACAGGAGAGCCTGTCAGCACGCACATAGACATGAGTCCTGTCTAGACTGGCCTATGCTGGACTGTTCTCAGCCTCATTTTTTTCACTTGGTTTTTCTCTCATGGGTTGTCCTGGCACTGGGAATCTGCTCTCTCATGCCAGTGCTTCTCGAGGTTGGAAGCTGCCTTCCCATGCAGCTGCCACGGTGACAGCACACAGGGTTTCCTGGTCCAGCATTGCCAGAGTCCCTACAGAAAGACTTCTTTTCAGGAAGACTAGTGCTCCTGGTGTGTGTGCCAAGAAAGGAACGCGTCCCCTGAAGTTTACAACACAGAAATGGTCACCTGCACTTCCAGCCTCAAGTCTCCGTTATTTGATCTTTTCAAAGAGTAACTTTTCTGACTTGGGAGATCTCCAATTTTGGAGACATTAAAGCTTTCAAGCAATAAACTGGAAGTCTTTTGGTTTTCTTCTGCTCCGGAGTTCATAACAAGAGTTTATAACAAGGACAGTCATGAGATAAAGGTGGTATCTTAACCTTTCAGAGTGTGGTTCCAGTGGGAGAGTTACAGAAATCCTAACAGCTGCTCCTCCTTCCCCTCCCCGCCCGCCCCCCACCCCCCGTGTGCCTCATGCTGCCCACCACACAGTTATTATCTGAGGTCAACTGCCAACCAGCACTGGGGTAATGTGGAGTATTTAATGAGCATCAGAAAACAGAGAATGTTGCAAGCAACTGTTCTTGTCCACAGAGTCCCATGATCTCAAGGTTTGGTGGAGAGTTTAGGTCATCTGAAGAAACTGATGTGTGGATTGCCTTTCTATAGATAATACTTAAAGAGAGAAGAGGGAAAGGAGAGAAATTAATTAATGCATAACCACTATGGAGAAAAAACATACTTTTTTGGATATATATATATATATATATATATATATATATATATATATATATATATATATATATCAGTCTCTTAATTAGGTACTGTCAGTGTTGCTTCCTCCTGCAGGAACATCCTTCTGCCAGCCTTGCTTTTCCGTCTGTGGGCTGACAGAGAACAGTGGAGCAGTCAGCACACAAGATGACCGTGTGTGCATGCCTAAAGATTCATAGCATCCTAGGCATTCACGTCCATAGAGTATCACCTGGGGCTCTGTACCAGGTGCTTTTCCTTGTGTTTCCTCTTCTCTTCTGGAAAGGGATAAAGGAGATAGGTCCTTTGCGAGAGGCATGTTCTCATAGGGAGCTCGTCACTGTCACTGTCGAAAGGCAGTTTTTGTTTTTTTGATACAGGGTTTCTTTGTGTAGTCCTGGCTGTCCTGGAACTCCCTCTGTAGACCAGACTGGCCTCGAACTCAGGGATCCAGCTGTCTCTACCTCCCAAGTGCTGGGATTAAAGTGTGCACCACTGCATCCAAATGCCTGTTTGAATTATAATGTGTGAAAATTTTGATTTATTAATGAGTAAGAGTTTTGCCCTGTATTCATTTCCAAAGATATCATCGTTAATGAAAGTTGGGATTTATTCTTTTAATGGTAGGGCTGAGAGTAGTTAAGAGCATGTTTTACACTGTGTAGGGATGGATTTGCCAGACCACTAGGGAAGAAGGAAACAGAAAATTGCAAAATCGGAGCTTTGAGCTGTATTGGCAGCTGTCATGTGTATTCTACTTGTAAGCACTCACTTGCCTCAAACTAGTGACAATTTAGCCATATGCAGTGGCGCACGCCTGTAATCCAGCACTCAGGGAGGCAGAGGCAGGAGGATCTCTGTGAGTTTGAGGCCAGCCTGGTGTACAAACCAAGTTCAGAACAGCCAAGGCTACACAGAGAAACCCTGTCTCAAAAAACCCAAAGCAAGACAACAACAACAGAACTAGTGGCAACCTGAGATAATAACTGCAGAGGACGTGAGCCAGGTCCCTTTTAGTCAAGGGAGATGGGCTCCGAGCTCCAAGCTCCCATAGCGGTCCCTTGAACCTGCAGATTGTTCAAAGCCTTGTTTACACTGTTTTTCATATACATTCATGTCTCTGATGTGCAGTTAAGCACAGAAATACATTAACAACAATTAGTAACTAATAAAACCTAAGGAAATTATAATAGAAAGGTATGAATCAATGTACAAGCTCAAGAACTTTTATTTTTCTCATAACTTTATTTTTCTCCTAACATATTCAGACCATATTGACCACAGGTACCTGAAACCATGCAAAATGAGGTATGGATGGCAGGGAGAGCTACATATCTATTTGTTTTCAAGTTCAAGTGCTGGGTGTCTGAAAGCATATAAACTCTATGGTGATGATCCTTTTAAAAAACCAAAAAGCTCTTATTAATATACAGTCCACTGATTCTGTTGGTCAGGTGGAAAAGGCCTTGAACTATGCCGAGGCAGCTTTGTCCTTCGTTGCGTGTGCAAACGCAATGGAACAAGGTCCAGCGATCTAACTCTCTATACGTCATGTACTCAGACAGTGGAGCTCATCAGGGAAGCTCTGCTTCCAGCAGGAGGGTGTGTGGGGAGAAGAAAGTAGTATACGTGAGTACACGCGGGAAATACTAAGTAAGGAACGGCAGCCACACTATCAGCCCCTGGGAACTATCCCCCAAAATAGGAATGTTGAGTCGGAAATGACAGGATTTGTTCTGAAGCCTCACTGTGAGGGACACACATCTCTTCTTTTCTACCTCAGTTACCCTACGCCTGACTCTCCTACACTGGCGGACATTTGAAAAGGGACCACACTGTAAAGTATTTGAAAGCACCATGGCTCCTTGTGCTAGGCTGTCTCCCTGACAAAGGCGCCTCTGAGAGGCCTCATCCACCCATTGCCTTGAGGCCAAACCTGCCATCTCTGTTGTCCAGAATCACCCCATTTATGACACACTTGAGGCTTGCAAAGCTTGGAGAACAGGCCTTGAGAGCCTAGCTGATTGGTCCCCCTGCCTTTGTGGCCTTATATTTATTTATTTATTATTTTGAGATAAGGCTTCTCTCTGTACCTTTGGCTATCCTGGACTCACTTTATAGAATAAGCTTTCCTCAAACTCACAGGAATCAGTCTGTCCCTCTCTGCCTTACCGAGTGCCTGAGTGCTGGGATTACAGGTGTGCACCACAGAGGCTATCTGCGTCCTTATTTTTACCACATCTAAACAAAGAAAGTCCAATTATTCATCCCCAGTATCCCAGGGATCAGCTGGTGGTTTTGGTTTTGGTTTTGGTTTTTCAAGACAGGGTTTCTCTGTGTGATAGCCCTGGGTGTCCTGGAACTCTCTTTGTAGACCAGTCTAGCCTTGAACTCACAGAGATCTGCCTGGGTCTGCCTCCTGAGGGCTGGGATTAAAGGTGGGTGCCACCACACCCGACTCCTGCAGCTTAACCACCAGATGAATTGAACCTCTTATTATTTAATACTTTAGTATGTAAACTCCCCAGTTGCTTTTGGTTGTTGTATATTAATGAGTAATGAATAATGAAAACAAGTCATAGTCTCACTAGGTTGCATGTTCCTACATGTCTTGCCCTCCTCTAATACCCCACCCTACCCATCGGCTACAAACACATTATAATCCAATGGAGTCCACACGCTTCCCTTGCCTTGTCCCCACAGAGTATAAAAATGGCATCAAGATTTGGAAGAAGCTGGGCATGGTGGCGCATGCCTGTCATCCCAGCACTCAGCAAGGCAGAGGCAGGCAGATCTCTGTGAATTCAAGGACATTCTGGTCTTCAAAGTGAGTCCAGGACAGCTAAGGCTACACAGAGACACCTTGTCTCAACCTGTTCCCCCACCCCACCCTCAAATTCGGTAAAAGCTCTGCAGCCCCAAAAGCGGCAGTGGCTGTTCTGGCTCAGAATGAACGTCTGCACCTGTGACACCAAGCCCTCTAGGCACCTGTGTTTCCTCTTCCTGCGGCTGTGGCACCAAGGCCTGTAGGCGCCTGCGTTTCCTCTTTCTGCTGCTGTGGCACTGAGGCGTAGAGCCGCCCAGCTGTTGGCAGTCAATACAGTTCTTCCTTCCTTCCTTCCTTCCTTTGTTCCTTCCTTCCTTCCTTTCTTTTTTCTTTTTCTTTTCTTTTCTTTTTTTTTTTTTTTTTTTAGTTTTTTGAGGCAGGGTTTCTCTGTGTAGCCTTGGCTGTCCTGAACTCGCTTTGTAGACCAAGCTGGCCTCGAATTCACAGTGATCTGCTAAATCTCTTCTTTCTACAATAGCTCTCCGCTCTCCTACAACTTTCTTTCTTTTCTTTTCTTTTCTTTTTTTTTTTTTCTTTTTTTTTTTTTTTTTTTTTTTTTTTTTTGTCAAATGAAACCATTGTCTAGAGTGTGTTATCCCTAGATCAGGCTGTTGCTTAGCAGACTGGGAGCCACTTGCTGTTCCATCTGCCTGATTCTTGCTTTTCTCATACAATGTGCATGTGTATTAAGTATATTTTGTTTTGAGGGATATTTTTCAAGCTTTTATAACAAGCTACATACAGTGCAGGGAAAGTTATCCTTGTGATAATCACAACTCTGAGTAGCAACAACCAGAGTGTCTTGCTTATATCTTGTGCATCTGGTGTGTTTGACTTGACCATGGTTTTTGTCTGTTTTTTAATTTTATTTTATTATTGAGTTTATGAACTTGGATTAAATATGTCTGCCTTTCTAAGGCTGTAAATGATACATTAAATGATTTATGTTTTACGTGATAGAAATCGAGTTGTACATAAAAAAAAGTTAACCAATTTCTGTTAATACCTTACAAGGAAAATTTAGAATTTAAATATTTTCAAAGCAGTATCCTGGTTCCCAGTTTAGAATCTCTAGAGGCAACCTTGTTTCAGGAATGCTCTCTCTCTCTCTCTCTCTCTCTCTCTCTCTCTCTCTCTCTCTCTCTCTCTCATTCTCCTTTCCTCCTCCTCCTCTTCTCTTTTGTTCCTTTCTTTCTGTTTTTTCCCTATCCTAGATATTGAACTCAGGGCCTTGCATATACTATGCAAGCTCTCTAACACTGAGCTATATCTCCAGCCCTCACTAATGTTTCAAGGTAGCTCCCATGGGATATCATTGCTAAGTTTAATATTTTTTCCATAGAACTGTAGTTTTACAAAAAACTGTAGTTCAATTGAGCGCATGCATGTGTGTACACACACACGCACACACACACACACACACAAACACACTTACTTTCCCCTCTCTTTCTCTATTTTGTATCCCAAAGGCTGATCATGAGGAAACAGAAGGATGCTTGCTCAAGTATCAGCCCTGAAGCACTGCTCTAATGGACAGTCTTCAATGGCATAAGTCTGACTACTTGTGTTAGAGTTTTCCAACTTAAAACAACATATTGGAATAATGTTTGCAACACTTGCTTAAGGAAGTAAGAGAAGTCTGCATCAAAGAGCTGAAATATTAGAGCAGTGGCCAGGACATGACCTAGCGCCTCTGTAGGTGACAGTCCATCAGCGTTACTGTCAGTCTTACCTCTCTCCCTCTTCCTTCTCCTTCCCAAGCTGTAGATGCAGAAATAACAGAAGTGAAATGACTTCTTGACCTGATGCAGTCTGTGTCCTCAGGTTCAGATCTCTTTCCCCACTGACCATCTGACACAATCCACATAGTCTAGAGATAAAACAGATAAGGTTAGACAGTTGAGTTCAGTCCTCATAAACTGAACAGAGAGCTACAGCAAAGGAGCTCACCTGGTCCTCAGAGGTGCCTCGGACAGAGCACGTGTCCTTAGTAGTTCCAGAGACCACTGAGAGGATCCTCTTTCAGAGGTGGGCTAAGAAATGCCCAGCAACATTCCAAACAAGAAACGCCTTTATGTTGGATTACTTATTGGCAATGCCTTTGGAGTCTTTTCGTATCAAAATTGTGTTTTAAAATGCATTACACTTTCAATCAAGCCTAGAACAACTGGAGTCTTTAAAGACATCTTTAATGAGGTGGGGGGGGGGTGATCACATAAACTGTGTATCCACTGTTTGGATCCAGAATTTGTTTCCTGTTTCCTGTTCCCAGAAAAGCACATACTTAGAAACAGCACAGAGATGGTCCAATCTGAGAACCCTGTGCTCCTTGTCCACATCACTGTGCGCATCTTCAGACAGGTTAATTTGTTTGCTTGGCATGGCATGAGGTGCCTTGTAAAACTCTATTCTCAAACTAATTACATCTGACCAATGTTTTGGTTTTTATTACTTAATTGGCACTTTTAAAACAAAGGGGTAAATTTGGGGTCAGCTGCAGAGGGACCTACAGTCACAGCTCTTGGTGGTAATGTTCATCAAGGTATTAAACCTGTTGTTTGGAAGGCTCATCTCTTACAGCCAACTTCTGAGTCGTTTTCCAGTAGAGGGAGGGGTGTCGACACTGATTATTCATCCCTTAGAGTTCCAGGGCTTCCAATCCAATTCCCAAATGTCCCCATTAGAGAACTGGATTTTGTTCTTATTCTTGGAGTGTAAGTTCGTAAGTTAGATTTAGTATTTAGTAGAGCACTTCCAAGAGAAACTGAGGTTTAAAGAAACAAAGCTGCAAAGCAGGAAGTCACTGATGCTGGAGACGCAGAAGGGCAGTGACTGGTCCCTGAGCACTTTCCTCCAGCTACACAAAGCCCTTGCAGAAAGCTGCCCTTCCTGCCTCACTGGCTCAACATGTTAACTCCCCTGCTTAACAAGCATGAGGCTCACTAGATTGGGAAGCACACGTTCAGGTCCAGTGTTGTCACTCAGCAGGGTTCTGAAAGAACCAGGCCCCTAAGGACCCCCATTAAAGCCAAAGTCTGGGAAAATGTAAAAGTCGGCCTACTCAGTCCTCCCTTAGGACCCCCATTAAGACCAAAGCATGTTAATTTCTAGAGGGTCCAGCTTGAACCAAGGACAGATAGATATCAGATCCCTGTGTGTGTGTGTGGCAGGGACAGGAAAAACCTTGAAGAGTCCAACTTGACTCAAGGTCTCAGTCTGTGCCCAGGGTCCAGCTGGACTCAAGGACAACCAGCTGTGTTTATAATTTCCACGACCCCTCCCCAACTAAAAAAGTTCTGTGCCATCAGCCCCTAAATCTCGGCTCAAGGTGTGAAGTTGGGTTCTGTGCCATCAGCCCCAGAGTCTCAGCTTTAAGGTGTGGAGTCGAGTTCTGAAGTTGGGTTCTGTGCCATCAGCCACAGAGTTTCAGCTTCAAAAACTGAAGTCAGATTCTGTGCCATCATACCCAGACTCTCAGCTTCAAGGTGTGAAGTCGGGTTCTGTGCCATCAATCCCAGAGTCTCGGTCAGGTTCTGTACCATCAGCCCCAGAGTCTCAGCTTCAAGGTGTGAAGTTGGGTTCTGTGCCATCAGCTCCAGAGTCAGCTTCAAGGTGTGACCTCTGATTCGGTGCCATCAGCCTCACAGTCTCAACTTAAAGGTGTGAAATCGTGTTCTGTGCCATTAGCCCCAGAGTCTCAGTCAGTTTCTGCGCCATCAGCCCCAGAGTCTCGGTCAAGTTCTGTGCCATCAGCCCCAGAGTCTCGGCTTCAAGGTGTAAAGTTTGGTTCTGTGCCATCAGCTCCAGAGCAGCTTCAAGGTGTGAAATCGGGTTCTGTGCCATCAGCCCCAGAGTCTCAGTCGGGTTCTGTGCCATCAGCCACAGAGTCACGGTCGCGTTCTGTGCCATCAGCTCCAGTGTCTCGGCTACAAGGTGTGAAGTCTGGTTTTCTGTCATCAGCCCCAGAGTCTCAATTTCAAGTTGTGATCTCAGATTCTGTGCCATCAGCCCCTGAATCTCGGCTCAAGGTGTGAAGTTGGGTTCTGTGCCATCAGCCCCAGAGTCTCAGCTTTAAGGTGTGGAGTCGGGTTCTGTGCCATCAGCCACAGAGTTTCAGCTTCAAGGTGTGAAATCAGGTTCTGTGCCATCAGCCACAGAGTCTCACCTTCAAAGTGTGAGGTCGGATTCTGGGCCAACAGCCCCAGAGTCTTGGCTTCAAGGTGTGAAGTCGGGTTCTGTGCCATCAGCCCCAGAGTTTCGGCTTCAAGGAGTGAAGTCGGATCCTGTGCCATCAGCCCCAGAATCTCGGCTTTAAGGTGTGGAGTCGTGTTTTGTGCCATCAGTTCCAGAGTCTCGGTCGGGTTCTGTGCCATCAGCCCCAGAGTTTCGGCTTCAAAAAACTGAAGTCAGATTCTGTGCCATCATGCCCAGACTCTCAGCTTCAAGGTGTGAAGTCAGGTTCTGTGCCATCAATCCCAGAGTCTCGGTCAGGTTCTGTGCATGTGCCATCAGCCCCAGTGGGGTATCCTTGGTGTTTCCAAGGGGCAAAGCCTGCCAAGACTGCTTTCATCTGCATCAAAGCATGCCATCCTTCCACATTCTTCCTCCAGAGCGCCCAACACTAAAACTTAGAAACACAGGCGAATATATCCACTAACCACCTGTATATATATAGCACTTCCAGGCTATATAACTTATACTGTGAACTCTTATCTAAAGATTTATAATTTGCTTATGATGTTAAAAATTTAAGATCAAATACTTGTTTAGAACATATATATCTGTACATATGCTTGTAACACAGATGTTTTTAAATAGCAACCATGTGGACCACATGATCTGTAGCCTGCTTGTGACTCCACCATCTTGAGATAGCCACATGGTATATGGCAATAATTTTAGAATCTCTTGGTCCCAATGAGCTCTCTGCTTATTATAGTGGTTAATTCAGATTAACAGGCTACTGTATTGCAGACTTTAGAAATATGTAATTCTAAAAGATACTTTTAAGTTAAAGAAATTAATTTTAGAGATATTCGATTGTTTACACTTAAATTTTGGGTTTGTCTTCTAAATTTATGCTTCATTCTCAAAAAGGTAGAAATCGCATCCAGAGGAATATGTTTGGCTCTAATTTGTTTTTAAATTGCCCACTACGGCCTCTAACACCACGTGGGTGGCCACCATATTGACTCACTAATAAAAATGGTGGGGCCATATCTTCTCTGTCATCTTGGCTAAGGGCAGTCACATAGCTGGAGGCCATCTTGCCATAGCCTCTCCACAGTCTTAGCTAAGGGCAGTCACGTGGATAACAGACATTTTGCAAACACTGTGGTCTCCTTAAATCGTGAGTATCCAAATTAGACCATAAAAGCTCAACTAGCTCCTGGGGAAAGGGAGATATGTACAAAATAGGGTTATAAAAGTAGAGCTGAACCAACTCTATCCTTGCCTATACCAGCATTCACAGTTATGGGGTCAGTCCTAAGAGGCAGTACCCAAGAGCAATGGGAGAAAGAACTCATAAAACATGACGAAGAAGGGGCAAGGCAGTCTTATATAAGAGAAACAGACATGACACTGCTTTATAAATTAAAAAATTAAGTTATTTCCCCATTTTAATCCAAAAAGGGAACCAGGGCAAGATTCTCCTCCACGTCTTTCATAAAAACAGGTAAAACAAAAGCAACAACATAAAAACTTAAAAACTTAGAGAGCCACCACAACAAAACAAATGGGAAATGTGTAGGCTTCAGAGGCAGGACCACTGGAAGATGAACTGAAACTGGTCCAAAACAAAAACTAGAGTGGCAAAGTGGCACCCGGGACCACAGGCTGCACTGGACAGGCAGTGGAGCAGTGGAAAGGAGCATAGCTAAGCCAGATGGATGAGGCTGGACCCTGTACTGGGACACAGAATGAGGTAAGAAAACATTTCAAATACAGCAGCATCTTTCTAATCTGCTCACCTCAGGACTCCCTCCACAAATTCTCACTTACGGACTAAAACAGAGCACAGTTTTGATATGCCACTCACTTCCCATGCACTTCTAACCAAACCTCCAAGGTAAGAACATTTTGGAAGTCTTTTTCCCAACTCCTAACAACAAAAAAGACAGCCCCTGCTGTCAAGAAGGTTGGAGGGCCAAGTGACATAATGTACTACCACTTGTTGAGGACAGAGAAGATGGGCACAGTCTTATTCACCAGAGCAGAGGTCTGACTGCCCAATTTAAGGAAGAATGGATTCTGCAACTATGACAGGAATGTGTAGGGCTCTTAGCATTAACCTCATTCCCATTACTGAGGGCCACGATGCGTTCTGTAGTTCAGTGGTAACTCTGGAGTTTAGTGATCTGTCACAACGATCAAGTCAGACCCATGGGCTAGTTACATCACCAGCAACTCAAAAATAGAAAAAGACTGTTCCACCAAATGTATGTCCACAGGATATAACTCAAGTCATGGACTTTCCAGATGGAGATGGTATGCAGTCATGGACGTATACTTCATCCTCAGAGCATCAACACAAAATCTTCACCCATTTGTAAACCACCTTGTCTTTTGCCAGTAGGTGGAATGGAAAGACAGGGCTTTTGATGGCCCTTGTTGGACCCTTGGAAAAACAGGTGACTCTAAACTTCTCGTAGACAAAGTCACAGGGCTTCCTATCAAATTCAAATAGGAATTGATTATTTTAGTATCCAAGTCTCACGCTTGACTTCAAAGAAGCCCAACTGGAGGCTTAAAAATCAGAGCAGTCCACTGAAGCTGACCATCAGCAGCATCCAAACTGTGCAGGAAGCTCTTTGACATCAGGAAGATGCAAAATCTGAGAAGTGAAAGAATTTTATATGCTGGATACACAGCAGCTCACATGTATACTGAGGGCAGTACAGGGATCTTGTACATACAGATGTATTTATAGAGCTAAAAATACAGCACGATGCCTATGGACTTTCTCTGTCCAAGATTTCAAAGCCAGCTGGCACTGGGTACCTCTTCAAATGGATCTGAATTCCTAAATTCTCCTCTTTGGTTTTTTTGTTTTAAAATGCTAGGATCTTTAAAGGGGAAATTGGTCTTTTGTTTGCCTCCCCCCCCCCCCTTCAACTTAGCTTACTCCTCAAAGCCACCGGACCAGTCAATATTATTGTTCTTGTCGCCCTCTTTCGTGTCGTGACTACTGGAATTCTGGAGGTGACTGCTGAAGCTCAGGCTGGGGCCCAGTCTCAGATTCTCCAGGAAGGGAGCAATGTGGGTGGCGGCACACTCCTTTGTTTTCCACTGGCTGAGTGCCAAAATCCTTCATGCTACCAGTGTCTGCAAACTCCAGCTAGAAGTAGCCACACTTGACTGCCCGGCGCACCTCAAAGCAGAATCCCAGGCAGGAATCCTCTATCAGGTGTACATAGATCTCCTGAGCGATGGCCTCCAGCTTGCTAGTATACAGGTTGGCCAACGAAATCTCCTCCATCTTAATTCGTAAGCGACTGTGCAGAGGGGGCTGGTTGTACTTACAGCAGAGACTCAGCAGGCTATGGTAGGCCTGCAGGCCTGTCTGGGCCCTCTCCTCCGATCCAGCGACAGCTACATCAACGGATGCACATCAACGGATGCTCTGGAGCCCCAACCCTCGCTAGGCTCTGATGTCACCCACGTTCGTTCAGGATTTTAGGCTGCACCCGGTGCCTGGCTCACCACTAAACCATCTCAGTGCCTCACCCTGACATTCTGGCCTCTTCCTCTCGCAGACAGTCTGGGCGAGATAATAATTCTTAATCTAGGAAAAAATATTTTGTGAAATACAGATTGAGAAACCTTGCTTCAGAGACTTCACTTGAGCTCACTCATTCTGGTTTGAGGGCAATGACTGGATTCATGGCGGTAGATGCTTTGAACCAATGAGTGTTTTAGGGAGAATTTTGGAGAGTAGTGGTGTTCCTAGTAGGATGTGGGACAGGGAAAAGGTCTGTCAATGAGAGGCAGCACCTGCATGTGGGAAATGCAGCAGAGTGAAGGAAAATCTATTCTTTGTGACTCTTTAAAGTACATATTTATGTACACAGAATCTGTGATGAATTTTCAGTCGAGAAATGCACTACGATGTACATCTTGTCTTTTTGTTTTCTTTTACAGAGTGGCATCGCACCATTTTCCTTTGAGATATCTAGAAAGAACGAGCAGATGGCAGCATTCTTAAAAGAAAAAGGGGCAAACGTATATGAGTTGAATAGGTACAGTCTCTTCCTTTTTTACAGGCTCCGTGCTGTTCTATAGGGTAAAATGACTTAAGTCAGAAATGCTAAACTGATAGG
Organism: Acomys russatus; assembly: GCF_903995435.1. Lineage (NCBI taxonomy): Eukaryota > Metazoa > Chordata > Mammalia > Rodentia > Muridae > Acomys > Acomys russatus. Next base: position 13,701 of record NW_026131705.1, read on the forward strand.
AGGAAGACTGCCTTAAACTTGCACATACATGATAAAGAATACCCATGAAGTGTTACCTGGAAGAAGTACTGTTCATACCACACTAAAATAATATGCACCATCGCTCAGATCCTTTTCTAGTACTGATTTTGTTATTCATAATCTGACTTACTGGTGATTATATGTTACTTACAGCAGCTTCACATTAGCTTGTTTTGAACAGGATCAGTGTTGTTTAATTTTCATTAAAAACGAAATTTATAATTGCTTTTAGTATTTCTTTTTCCTTTCTATTCTATTTCTTATATATTTTCTTTTAAAATTTATATTCAATATTAATAACTTTAGAAAATCATGTTGTCTTTTTTTAACATTCATTGTTTTAAGTGGTTTTGGATTAGTCAAGTATTATTGCTATCTATGATGTTATCCATTATGGCAATTATATGTTATTACTCCATGGTATTTTTTGTTCCTGTCCTCTCTGAATTTTTTGATGCTGTGTTAGTCAGCTGTGCACCCAAATTCCTGAAACATCTAAGAAATTAGGGACAATTTTCCATGGTGAGTACAAAGAACTAAGATTCAAGTTCCTTAACTGGGGATCTCATCAGCACTGTCCTTGGGAAATGGTTCTGTAGAGCAGGTTTCCATAGCAGGGGTGAAGGCTAATGTGGAAGCAAGGAGAGCTATTGCTTCAGAGACCACCACCTACATCCCCTGGAATCTGGAGCTTAGCCATATCCAGGAAAGAGTGAAAATGGAGAGCCTGTGTTCCCCTTCAGTGAGTTCTGGAACTCACTTGCATGCCAAGTGAGCCCTTTACCTACACTCATCATCTAGATTTTGACACAGATTCTCACCAAGTTCCCCATGCTGAACTTGTTTGATGTAATTTAGGGACTTGACCTTGCTACCCTGCTGCAGCTGGGATTACAGGCAGGCCTACGGCAGCAAGTCTGTTGTCTTGTTTTTCCAGACACGGCTTCTCTGTGCAGCCCTGGCTGTCCTAGAGTTCATTCTGTAGAACAAGCTGGCCTTGAACTTAGAGAGAGCCTCCTGCCTTTGCCTCTTGAGTGCTGGGATGAAAGACGTGTGCCACCACCACCTGGCTTCTCTAACATTTAAATTGTACTTCTTCGAAAATACTTGAGTGGCTAGCTCAATTTGGAGATGTCTGGTAAGGAAGTTTATGCATCTTTTTTTCAGCAGGAAAAGTCAGCATACCTTCCTCTTAAGCTCCAGATAATAAATGTCTAAAGTTTGGTGAGTCATACGAAGTCTGGGACTCATTTTTTTTTAAGCAACCTTTTAAAAATGTGAAAAATCATTCCTTTCTCCCAAGTCATTCAAACAGCCTGCAGACAGACCTCTGTCTATAGACCTCTGTGTGCAGTGTCAGCCTGGTAAGACATTATCCTAGTTAACTGACACTCCCAGTGGTGGTTCTTCAAGAGAAGATAAAATGTGGTGGCTGTTTTATATAAAAATAGGGGGTATGTTTAACTTTAGGAATAGTTCCATCAAAAGCATACAAAGTTTAGGGGTTGTTACTCAGTTATAGGGTTCATGCTTGCCATGTGCGAAGAAGTCCTGGGTGCCAAGAAGCACATGTAAAGATTTGCCATCAGATTCTATAGACAGCTTAGTGCCGCCTAAGGCAATTATCCGTTAGACTTTAGAGTATGTGAGATAAGCAATGGTGAAAGCTAATTTTATGATGTCAGGATTTAAAATCTATTTCCGAGGTAGAGATTTTAGAGGATACCGATCTTAGCCCTTCAGTTTATAGATAAGAAAGCCAGGGACTACAAGCTTACAACATGGATAAATGTCCTAGTTTCCCTTGCCATTGTCTTTATAAAATACCTGAGTTTCCATTATCATCTTCATTACTAAGGATTTGAGGTCATTTTCTTTTATTTCGATTGTGTTTGAGTTCTCATGGTTGCTTTCTTTGGGAGATGGGGAAATAGAAGGACCCAGAGGGTTCTAGAAACCTACAAGAAGAACATCGTGATGGGTGGATTGGGGTCCAGGGGAGGCTATTGCACTAACCAAGGACAATACAAGTAGTAAACATTGAACCCCTACTCTGATGTACCCAATGGACAGCACATTCTCCACAGTTATGTGGAGAGCAGGGACTGACTCTGACATGAACTCTGGTGCCCCATAATTGACCACCTCCCCTTGCTGGGGAGGCCTGATGGCACTCAAAGAAAGAATAAGCAGGCTACCAAGATGAGACTTGATAGCCTATGATCATATAGTGGGGGAGGAGGTCCCCCTCAGTCATAGACCTAGGGGATGGAAATAGGGTGAAAGCAGGAGGGAGGGAGGAACGGGAGGATACAAGTGATGGGATAACAATTGAGTTGTAAGCTGCATAAATTAATAAAATTTAAATTATAAAAAAGAAAAATTTTTTTGTTTTAGAAAATAGCTGAAAAAACAAATCTACCATCTTCCTCTACTCAAAATAAAAGAAAAATCCAGACAATTAAAAAACAAAAACAAAAAACTTGGGTTTTATCTTTCATATGAAACACTATTAAAAATCTATTTCCTTAGAGTACTAATTAACACTTATTTTTCTTAAAATGTTTTCGTGATCTGTTTTTAGTTTTTTTTTTCTAATGCCTAAAAAATACCTAACTTTTATTCAGAACCTTGCATAAAATTGGGTCTGGCTCCGTCGGAAATATGTGTGATAGTTGTATTAGTTTCCTATTACTGCTGAGACAACTTGCCATAGATTTAAGTGACTTAGTAGTATTACAGCTCTGGGGGTCATAAGTCTGGCTTTGCCCTCACTGAACTAAAACCAGGAGTCAACAGGGTGGGGTTCCTTTCTGAGGGATGTAGGGAAGGATCTGTTTTCTTCACGTTTGTGGCTTCTCTATTGCCTGTTTAGTCAGGGCCCCTTCATCTTAACAGCCAGCGATGGCCAGTTGGGTCTTTGTTGCACAGCATCAATATGACTCTCACTCTACATGCACTATAAGAACACAATACGATTCCATTGTTCCCAGCCTGATAATTCAAGGCAACCTCCTTCCTTTAGTGAATCTTATTGGCCTGTTCACCACCGTAATACTCCCTTGCTGTATACAGTGTATTTGGAACTTGTAGAGATTAGAGTATGAACATCTTTTGAGAACATTTTATGCACACTGTATATTAGCATCAAATAACCATATAATATCACTTAGGGGACCTCTGGATTTTTGCAGTCCATCCTCCCTCACACTTACAGATGTGGTGACCAGGAGCTTAAACAGCTCACCCCTGATCACAGGGCCAGTTAGAGGCATAATGCAGCCCGGAGCCCAGGTCTCCCAGACTTTCCTTCCTGTCATTCTGCCTCTTGAGAGAACAATAATCCTGCCTTTTTGTATGAAGCCCATGTGGAAACTTATAGTCTCTGTATTCACTGCTTATCTTCAACACTGAGAAGGAATAATAACTAAAGATCTTCAGATATAAAAATAGTATCTTCAGGGGCTGGAGAGATGGCTCAGAGGTTAAAAGCATTGAGTACTCTTCCAGAGATCCTGAGTTCAATTCCCAGCAACCACATGGTGGCTCACAGCCATCTACAGTGTGATCTGATGCCCTCTTCTGGCTTGCAGGTGTACATGCAGGCAGAGCAGGGTATACATAATAAATAATAAATCTTTGCTTAAAAGCATCTCCATTACTCTCGTTTGATTCCTATGTTTAACTCTAGCCAGCCTAGACATCATGCCTGTGCTATAGAATCACTTATTTCTAAATCTGCTTCACTAAGCCTTGTTGGAAGGCATCCAAGTCCAACTTACTTTGTGTGTTACTGTGTGCCAGACACTACTAATTCAATCAGTGAGCATTTTTTTTTCATTTTTCATTTTAGTTCTCTGTGTAGTAAGCTCCATGTAGTAATAACTTTTAAAACTCATTAGCTCATCCCTCTGACAGAGTTCAATGCCCATGTGTACTTACCATTATCCTTTCTTCTTGACCGCAATTGTCTAAGGGTTCGTGTGTGTCAGGCCTGATGGCGCACGCCTGTGATTCAGTGCTTGGGGGTAGGAGCACAAGAATCAGGACAGGAAGGTCATCCTCAGCCACGTGGGGACTTGAAGGCCAGCTGGGGCTACAGGAAACCCTGTCCTTAAACAAGGCTTCATGTTACAGAGGAAAAGGAATCAGGCCTGCTCTTATGAAAGGTACAGTTGTGTGAAAATACATGGTCAGTTTCCATATGCTCAGCTTATAAACTTCATCAATCATACTGCAAGTCCCTATTCCTTACAACATGTATTACCCATTCTTTTAAGTCATTCAACTAATTTTTACTAGATTTACACTATGCACCATTTCTTCTCCAGATAGAAAATATACATGGATGGAGATTTCTGCTTTATGAAGCTACAGAAGGAGAGACAGCATCAATAAAAATAAACGAATGCGTGATATGCTAGGCCAAATGCTAGAGAAGAAAATGACCAAAGGGAGGGCAGGAGCCCCAGCTGAAGAAAACTCCACCAAGAAGTGTGGTTTTTACATAAACACCTGAGGTAGAAAAGATGTGAGCCATACATGAACTGACCAACACTCCAGGCTAAGGGAAGGCATATGCAAAGGCCCTGAATGGTTAACAAGGAGTCTGGTATTGCTGAAGAAAATACGACTGGGAGCTAGGGGGTCCACAGTGAGTCATTAAAGAACATTGGTTCATACTGGATAGATAAAAGGCCATTGGATTTGAGTGGAAGAGTAGCATAATTTGGCTTAGACTATCATAGGGTCACTGGGGACTGAGGACAAGAGTAAAGGTGAAGTTAAACAAAATCAAAGTTGCCCTCACTAACCTACATCAGCCTAGAAGCACTGTGAGTAGGGAGCAGCGGGTATTTTTATTGTATTTGGAACTGTGGAACTGAAAAGATTTGTTGAGGGTAACAGGCCAGAGATGACTCCAAGTTGTGTGGCTCTGCAGCTGCAAGGGGGGAACTGACCTTTGCAGAGAAGTGTGTCAGGAACTCAGGGTTGATGTGTAAAGATTGGAGTACCCTTTACACATCTGACCTATTAGATTGAGGGGTCTAGGGACAGATACGGGAGCTTGGTGGTCAGAGAAGTCCAGTCTGGAGATAATAATCTATCAATGTGACATTGATGTATAAATAATACTTAAAGCTGTGAGGCACAATGAGATCACTGAGCTCTAGACTCCAGGGGCACTTCACTATTTCTAGGATACATTTCATTTACTGCCTCCCTTTCAGCCTCTCTGCACCCCCAAACACCTGCTCCAAGACAAGTCTGATACACATTTCCATAACAATCGACTGTGGTGTCAGCTAACACCTAGGATGTCTTCTTACATGCCACCAATGAAAAGGGGCGGCCTCAGAGCAAAGGCGCAAACATGCAACTTTGATCCTTAGCAAATCAGAAAATGATTGCTTAATTCTCAAAAGACTTTAAGTAGGTACTGGAATAAGTGAGGCAGTAATGATGGATTACTTTAAATTAAAAAAAAAAAAACTGAGGCTGGAGAGAAGGCCCAGCAGCAAAGAGTACATACTGCTCTTGCTTAGGACCCAAGTTTAGTTCCCAGCAACCATGTTAAGTGGCTTACAAACCCCCTCCTCCCCTACTATATGGTCATAGGCTATCAAGTCTCATCTTGGTATCCTGCTTAGTCTTTGAGTGCCATCAGGCCTCCCCACCAAGGGGAGGTGGTCAAATATGGGGCACCAGAGTTCATGTCAGAGTCAGTCCCCACTCTCCACATAACTGTGGAGAATGTGCTGTCCATTGAGTAGATCAGAGTAGGGGTTCGAAGTTTACTACTTGTATTGTCCTTGGTTAGTGCAATAGTTTGAGCAGACCTCCCCTGGGTCCCGATCCACCTGTCAAGATGCTCTTCTTGTAGGTTTCTAGTACTCTTGGGTCCTTCTAGTTCCCCATCTCCTATATTTCTCTTACCTAGAGTGTCAGTAGGATGTTCTCACATCTATGCCAATCTCCTGGTAAGTGAAGACTTTTGTGGGACATGCCTTTAGTTGTCCTTTCTAATGTCTAAAGCTGATGTGAGCTACTGAAGGACAGTGCTGCCTACGTGCTCCTTGTATCCTACTAAGAACCTAGTTGTGTCTGCTCCTTGCACTCTTTCCCCATAGAAGACTAGGGTGATGGCTGCAGTGGGTGTCAGGTTGTTATAAAGGTGCTGATTGACACAGGTGGGGTCATCCCTTCACCCTTTTGCACACAGATCACTGTCACTTGTCTGCAGTGGCATGCAGAGTACATCATTGTCTTTGGACTGGCTGAAGGCAAGGTAAAGGAGGCGAAGGGAAACACACAGTAGGTGCTAGGGGGGATAATGGTCCTGGGTGTGGAGTCGGGGCATCTTTCCCCTGGAGCCTAAGTGTGTACTGCAGAAGAATGCACAGGGACCAGTTTTGTACCCTTTGGGTTTTTGTCTTTGTCTCAGGGCCTGGGTGAAATTGAAAGGAGTCTAGCCAGACATGTGTGTACTCTTTGATTTTTAAGGTTTGATTAGCAAACACTAAAAGTAACAGGTCATCTACCACCTATGGGACACATTCTTATGTGTTGGCATTGACAACCAAGTGAGTACCAAAAGGAAGACTTAGAAATGTCAGGAACGAGCCACATTTGACAGTAAGGGGCCTTTGAGCGAGGTCAGTCTCTGGCTCTAAGTTTGCCTTTCTGCCTTTCCTCTTCAGCTGCTCTGGGAAAGGGATCCTCTCAGGTCACACAGATGGCACCACTGTCGGATATTTGTTTGATGATGAGGGCTCTGGAGAGTCACAGGTATGAATAAAGCGTACTGTGGGGTGGGGTGGACATTCCAGGAGCATCCCAGGGGAGCTGCATGTGTGAGCACCATGACTGAGCTACTGGGGGAGGAGGCTGGAAGAGTGGGGTCTTGGAGGGAGGCATTTAGATGCTGCCATAGAGAAGACTGTGTTTAGGAGGCTAGAGGTTACTATTGATAGGGAGGAGTGGATGGGAGGGACCTTGAGAGGGGGAAGCCTCCAAAGGGGGAAATTATTTACATTTATGTAAAGATATACATATATACCCTATACACATGTTTATGTAACACATAGACATATAAATTCATAGGGGAAAACATATCAGCAAGATAGCTCAGCAGGTAAATGTGCCTAGTGCCCAATATGATAGAACACATGTGGTGCAATGAAAGAAATGACTTCTGCAAGTCATTCTTTGTCCTTCACCCCTGTGTACACACACGCAAATGTATACACCACACAGACACACACATGGTGTCACGAACATGCACACACCAAACACGTACAAATAAAATGTTGAAAAGCCAACTATATTCTTGGAAAAAAGATAGCAAAACAAAAAGGGAAACTTTGATGTTTTACTCTGTATAATTAGGTACTGTATAAATCCTTTACATTGTGAGTTACCTGTGGAAAATGTAGTCTCTTTGAAAAAGAAGCCACATGCTCTCTTGGTCCTAGACAGTGTTGGTTACTGTGTGCTGTCTGCCATTGGGTGGCTTTACTAGTATATACCAGAGATCCCCAACACACCACTCTTGCCATTTCCTTAGAGTACAAAGTCAGCGCATGGGTGAATATGGTATGTGTGTGTTCATGATATGAAGAATAATTTGTGAAGTCTTTAGGATTAGGGTATGTTGGTGTAAGAAAATATTGGCAGGAAGATTTGTTTCCCTGCAGGGTAGCATCGTCAAGAACGCATGGAGCAGCTGCTAGGAGTGAGGAGTTTCTGGGGTGTAAGAGAAATTGGTTAACCATCCATGTCCACCCTATGCCTTGGCCTGGGCAGCCAACAGCATTGTGGCTGCTGGCTGTGACTAGAGGATTGTGGCCTACTGGAAGGAAGGCCATGGGCTAAAGACATTCAACCATAGCAGAGACCCTCAGGAGCAGGAATCCACCACAGCTGCAGAAAGTCCTAGAGGCCAATCTGTGGTGCTGGGAAGTTATGACAAGTAGGTCCCCCACCCGCTACATCTTCTATCTTCTCTTTCTGTGAACTCTCTGTGCTGGCCGGGTTGTTCCAAAGTACAGCAGGAGTCTGTTGAAAGGGATTCTGATTGTCACCTGGCAGCTTCAGAATGCAGTGTAATGCTCAGCCTGGAACCCCACAACAGAATTCATTACCTTCTCTACGTTCCTGCTGCCTGCTTGAGACTTTGACATCATCCTGCTGCACCCTAGTTATTGCTTCTGTTTTGGGGGGTCCTTGAGAAGAAGGCTTTTCATCTCCAGTGCCTACACTGTAGCTAGTTCCAGGTCCCCTCTGTTAGTCCTTTGTGTCTCTCAGTCTTGTGGGTCTCCTGATGTTCCTTTCTTCTCTGAGTCCTGTATTTTCTTCTCTCCTTTCCCTGTATTCCTGGCAGTTCATTTCTCTCATTTGTCCTCCTTTCTCTACTTCCATCCTTTTGTATTGTTTTTGATTTTCGATACAGGGTCTCACTCTGTAGCCCTGACTAGCCTGGAACGCAGTAGGTAGATTACAGGTGTGCAGCATCACGCTGGCATCCATCATCTCACTGTTTCCTTTTGCATCTTTTTTATCCTCTCCAGCTTGTCTGTCTCAGTGGTCTGTTGTTTTGTATCTGCTTCCCTTTCAGACAGAATGAGACTGGTTTCTTTTAGGTACTAGCTTATTTTGACTCTTTTGCTCAGCCTCTATCTTTTCTAGAAGCCACATACCTCTCTAGACTTTGGGTGTTCAACTTGAGTCCTCGAAGAAGCATCTGGGAAGAGGCTAAGCCCAAGGAGATTGCCAAGGTATACACCGTCACTGCCTTGGCCTGGAAGCAGGATGGCACGCGACTCTGTGCAGTGTGTTATCAGTGGCCCTTGTCTGTACTGGTGGTTGCCTCCAACCTAGACTAAAATACTCCTTAGGCCACGGCACTCTGCTGTGGCCCTAGAGAGGTCCAAATTGGCTTGTGAATTCAACCTAAAAGTCTGCTGCTAGAGGCAAGAAAGGAAAACATACACTTATTGGAGGCCCCAAGGGACCTCCAGTTATTATTATTAATACCACTACTATACAGCCTTCTGTCTTAATAGGTATATTTGTACTAAGAGCTGTGGGAACAAAGTGAATGATTGGTGTTATTCAGTAGAACTTTCAGAATTACGTGTACCATGAACAGCAAAAGAGAGATATGTGAAAGTGTTTCTAGGTAGCGAATCCCTGTGTGAGTGTAAGGTACTGTCACTATGAACACCATCCTCAGCCAGGTGCAGACATAAGGTATTAGCTGAGCTCAGCATCATGGAGGTATGTGAGGGGTGTGGCACCTTTGCAACTCTTGTGCTGGGAAAGCCTGAAGGGCTCGGATCTGTCCCTTACAGGTGACTGTGAAGAACCTATCTTCGGGGACCAAAGTGGTGCTCTAGTCACACTGTGGCTATGAGGTAGAAGAGGCGACGATCCTGGGGAAGGAGCGTTACTTGGTGGCCCACACTTCAGATATGCTGTTGCTGGGAGACTTGAACACTAACCACCTCAGTGAGTTGGGAACCGAGAATGGACCGATGGGTAATGGGACGTCTTGGCTTGCTTTCTGGGGACCTAGGACCTCAGGAAGCAAGATTCCCAAAGGAGGCCCTGCCATTCTGATGCTGTTTCAAGGAGAGAGAGGTCTGGAATCCTGGAGTATGGATTTCCCTAGTCAGACTGTATTTGTGCAGTCATCTCTCAGAAGTGTAGAGATCAGGGCAAGAATCTGATGCAGCGCATCTTTTGTGTGATGCCAGACCTCCCTGAATGCCATCTCTCTTCCTCCCTACCAACATCCTTCCAGCCTTGTTTTGGGTAATTGTCTCTGTTGTTTTCTCCTCACTTTGCAGATAGCCTGGCAAGGATCTGGTGGCAATGAGAAATATTTCTTTGAAAATGAGAATGTGAGTAGAGCTTGACTTCCTGCCACCATTTCGATAAGCCCCATTCCAGCCCCTGCTCAGAAGGGTGAGTGGCAAACTGGATCTAATGTGGGGCTTACGATGGGCTCTGAAAAATCCAACTCTGAGTACAGGATAATAGCAAGGGACTCTGTGTTCTCAGCTCCACAGTTTTATCTCTAAAGTATAATGCTCACACCAAGAAAATCACAGCGGTGACTGCACTGAGTCTAGAAGATATCACTCCCCCTCTACACCTACCAATTTCACCCAAGGGCTCCAGCCAGACCAACACCCCTTCTGCTCTCCTCCCCTCTACAGGATGTGGTCTAGCCCTGTTCTGAACATCTACTTCCACCTTGCTTCTTTGGAAGGGGCTGCAGCAGGGAAGGAGTCACATGATCACTGGGCTTCCTTTTCTATTGAGATCCTGCCCTCCCATCTCCACAGCAGACTAGGGAGGCCATTGTGTGTGTGAAGGGGGAAGGGTTGGAGCCAATAGGAGAAGTCTGAAATTTTAAGGGGTCCTGTGAACCCCAACCTTGAGTTCCTGTCACACCTAGTCCCAGCCATCCCACAAGTGGTCTTACAGATGCAAATGGAGTTCAAGTACTGGCCCCTGATTGATCTCAAATTACAGACCCATTCTCACCCCCCTTCTCTCTTAGATTGCTCTTTCATTGTAGCAGTGGCTGAGCAGGAAGGGGCAGCTAGGCTGTACTTACTAGGTGTACATCTCTCCTCTCCACTAACTTCATGCCTGTAAACTTGCCCAGCTTTTGAAATGTTTGGTGTGGTTGTTAGGATTCTGCCTCAGTCTGCCTACCTGTGATGTCATTGCCTACCTGCCACAGGGGCGTGGCCCTGCCCAAGGCTATATAAAAAGACAGCCCTCTCTCCTCACTCCTCCCTCCTCCCTCTCCTTCCCTCCTCCCTCTCTCCCTCCCTCCCCCCTTTCTCTCTCTCCCCTTCTCACTCTTCCTGTCTCTGTGTCTCTTTCCCTCTCTCTCTGGGGTGCTCCTTCCCCCTTCCTCCCCCCATGCTCATTTAATAAACTCCTCTGTAACATAATATCTGGTACCTTATCTTATTGCCTTATATCTTTATTATTAATTATAAAATTGGTGGCCCTGTATGAAAAAGGCTCTTCCATCACTAACAAGTCTGGAATCCTTTATAGCGAACTCTATTCCTCCAAATTTCATTCTAAATCTCCATTCATTCCCCTCTTAACCCATCACTGCCTTCCCTTCAGACCACAATTCTAAGCTGAGATGAATTTCTACTGCTTCACTTTCTCCCAAGACCCAGGGCAGAATGCAGACTAAGCTAGCCTCACTTGCTCCAGGACAGCTGTGGAGAACTCTTCCTGACCAGCCTTTCAAGACTGCCACTGAGGTAAATGGATGCTGTCTTTGTCTAGGTTCACCAACCCTCAGGAGCCTAACCTGGGCCCCAAGAGCACTCAGGCACTGGGCTTCCCATCCCTACTGCCTGCGCAGGGGAGTGGTCTGGGAGCTAAGCCTAGCCAGGTGAGAAAGAAGACGCTGCTGCACTGCTACGTTACATGGTGTTCATTCGAGGATGCTGAGAACAGCCATAATCCCATGGGGTGGCCAGATGGCACCTGCTACTGCCACTCCCTGCTTCATGGCCAGCTTGTGCATCCAAGCTGTTCCAAAGCCAGTATGTATCTATCTCAGTGCGACTGGTCTGGATCCTCTCAGAGTGACTGCTGAAGCGCTCAGAAGGACTGGAGTGAGTCTGATCAGGACTGCAGATGAGTCTGGAAGAAGGCCTGTGTACCATGTTACTGCAGATAATGTAGGGTGTTCTTTCAGAAGAAGTATGACTTTTCCCCCCATAGGGACTGGAAGAGGTTTTTTTTCAGAGAGATGACCATGGATTTTTTCCAAAGAATTGCCTCCTGTCCTCTGGGTAAGATTAACGTAGAAGCTTTTGGAGGGACTGGGACACCTCTGAGGAGAGGAACTCTGTTGGCTCCTCCCAGAAAGACTGTGTGGACTCTTTGCAGAGGGACTGTGTCCTCTTCTCTCTGGAGGACCACAAAGGCTCCTCCCTCAGGGACTCTGAGAGCATCTCCTTGAGAAAATCTGAGGGCTTCTCCCCGAGGGACTCTTGGAGTCTCTTGGAGACTCTTGGAGTCTCCTTGAGGGACTCCAAGGGCTTCTCTGAGAAGGACTAGGATGTCTCTTCTCTGATTGACTGTGACCTCTTTCCTTGAAGAGATTTTGATGGGAGGGTCTGAGATGACTCCTGTCAGAGAGACTTCTGAGGGTCAGAGAGTCAGAGGGACTGCTGTGCTTTCTCTGAGAAGGACCGTAATGATTGTAATGTCTCCTCTCAGAGACATTTCGACATATTCTCTCAGAGAGGCTACGATGGGCCTTTCAGATTTATTACAGAGGTCTCTCTCCCCGAAGAAGCCATGATGTTCCTCCCGTGTGTGCTTCTCTTTAAAATGACTCTGCAGGGTTCTCTTCAAGGGGGAGTCAGGTACTGCTCTTCTTGGGCCCAAAATTTGGCTCCTACATTCAACTTAGGCTCTGAGCTGGGAATGTCATCACTGTAGTTTTTCTTTGCTCGACTACTGACTTTAGCCTGGATAGCGACATCTCTTTCAGAGATCATGGTCTTCTGCAACTGCAAAGGTCTGGGTTGGAGAGTGTTCACTTGTTTTGACTGTTGAGCTTGTTTGCATTGGTCACTTGTCTCCTGAAATCTGTCCTCTTGCTTAGGGATCGAACCTGTTGCCCTGTGCTCGACAACTGGTGTGCTGGCCCGTGTTGGGCAAGAGTCCTTGCCTTTTTGATTGGGGTGCATATTTTCTTGAGCACAAATTGTCAGTTTCTGGAAAGATTCCCTTCAATCATTCACTGTTTTTGTAGAGGTTTGATTTGTCTAAGGTCCCTTAAGGGTTGTCTTCTTTGGGTATTTAAAGGGACGAGCCTTGATTTGGCTCGTGTTCCATCCTGACAATCTGGGATTGATGGCACAGAACACGACTTCACATTTTGAAACCGAGAATCTCGGGCTGATGGCACAGAACCCGACCGAGAGTCTGGGGCTGATGACACTGAACCAGACATCTCACATTGAGCCTGAGACTCTGGGGCTGGTGGCCAAGCTTCTGATTTCACACTTTGAAGGCAAGATTCTGGGGCTGATGCAACAGAACCCGACTTCACACCTTGAAGCTGAGACTCTGGGGCTGATGGCACAGAACCCGACTTCACACCTTGAAGCTGAGACTCTGGGGCTGATGGCACAGAACCCGACTTCACACCTTGAAGCTGAGACTTGGGGCTAATGGCACAGAAAATGATTTCACACCTTTAAGTTGACACTGTGGAGCTGATGGCACAGAACCCGACAGAGACTCTGGGGCTGATGGCACCGAACCCGACTTCACACCTTGAAGCAGAGACTCTGAGGCTGATGGCACAGAACCCGACTGAGACTCTGGGGCTGATGGCACAGAACCTGAACGAGACTCTGGGGCTGCTGGCACAGAACCCGACTCCATACCTTGAAGCTGAGACTCTAGGGCTGATGGCCCAGAATCCGACTTCACACTTTGAAAGCGAGACTCTGGGGCTGTTAGCACAGAACCCGACTTCACACCTTCAAGCCGAGACTCTGGGGCTGATGGCACAGAACCCAACTTCACACCTTGAAGCCGAGAGTCTGGGGCTGATGGCACAGAATCTAACTTCAAACCTTGTAGCCGAGACTCTGGCGCTGAGAGCACAGAACGCGACCGTGACTCTGTGGCTGATGGCACAGAACCTGACTGAAACTGTGGGGCTGATGGCACAGAACCCCACTTCAAACTTTGAAGCTGAGACACTGGGGCTGATGGCACAGAACCGGACTTCACACCTTGAAGCAGAGACTCTGGGGCTGATGGCACAGAACCCGACTTCTCACCCTTGAAGCCAAGACTCAAGGGCTGATGGCACAGAACCCGCCTTCACACCTGGAAGCTGAAACTCTGTGGCTGATGGCACAGAACCCGACTTCACACCTTGAAGCTGAGACTCTGAGGCTGATGGCACAGAACCCGACTTCACACCTTTAAGCTCAGACTGTGGAGCTGATGGCACAGAACCCGACGGAGACTCTGGGGCTGATGGCACAGAACCCAACTTCACACCTTGAAGCAGAGACTCTGGGGCTGATGGCACAGAACCCAACTGAGACTCTGGGGCTGATGGCACAGAACCCGACTTCACTTTTTGAAGCCGAAACTCTGGGGCTGATGGCACAGAATCTGACTTCACTTTTTGAAGCCGAAACTCTGGGGCTGATGGCACAGAATCTGACTTCACTTTTTGAAGCTGAAACTCTGGGGCTGATGGCACAGAACCCGACTCCACACCTTGAAGCTGAGACTCTGGGACTGATGGCCCAGAATCCAACTTCACACTTTGAAAGCGAGACTCTGGGGCTGTTAACAGAGAACCGGACTTCACACCTTGAAGCTGAGCCTCTGGGGCTGATAGCACAGAACACGACTTCACACCTTGAAGCTGAGCCTCTGGGGCTGATGGCACAGAACCTGACTTCACACCTTGAAGCTGAGCCTCTGGGGCTGATAGCACAGAACACGACTTCACACCTTGAAGCTGAGACTCTGGGGCTGATGACACAGAACCCGACTTCACACCTTGAAGCTGACTCTCGGGCTGATGGCATAGAACCCGACTTCATACCTTGAAGCTGAGACTCTGGGGCTGATGGCACAGAACCCGACTTCACACCTTGACGCCGAGACACTGGGGCTGATGGCACAGAACCCGACTTCACACCAAAAGCCAAGAGTCGGGGGCTGATGGCACAGAACCCGACTTCACACCTTGAAGCTGAGACTCTGGGGCTGATGGCACAGAACTAGACTTCACACCTTGAAGCTGAGACTCTGGGGCTGATGGCACAGAACCCCACTTCACACCTTGAAGCGGAGACTCTGGGGCTGATGGCACAGAACCCTACTTCACACCTTGAAGCTGAGACTCTGGGGCTGATGGCACAGAACCTGACTTCACACCTTGAAGCTGAGACTCAGGCGTTGATGGCACAGAATCCCACTTCACACCTTGAAGCTGAGACTCTGGGGCTGATGGCACAGAACCCAACTTCACACCTTGATGCTGAGACACTGGGGCTGATGGCACAGAATCCGACTTCACACCTTGATTCTGAGACTCTGGGGCTGATGGCACAGAACCCGACTTCACACCTTGACGCCGAGACACTGGGTGATGGCACAGAACCCGACTTCACACCTAGAAGCCGAGAGTTGGGGGCTGATGGCACAGAACCTGACTTCACACAGTGAAGCTGACACTCTAGGGGTGATGGCACAGAACCCTACTTCACACCTTGAAGCTGAGAGTCGGGGGCTGATGGCACAGAACCCGACTTCACACAGTGAAGCCGACACTCTGGGGGTGATGGCACAGAACCCGACTTCACACCTTGAAGCCGAAACTCTTGGTCTGATGGCACAGAACCCGACTTCACACCTTGAAGCTGAGACTCTGGGGCTGATGGCACAGAACCCGACTTCACACCTTGAAGCTGAGACTCTGGGGCTGATGGTACAGAACCCGACATCACACCTTGAAGCCGAGACTCTGTGGCTGATAGAACAGTACCCGACTTCATACCTTGAAGCCGAGTCTCTGGGTGTCATGGCACAGATCCCGACTTCACACCTTGAAGCTGAGACTCTGGGGCTGATGGCACAGAACCCGACTTCACACCTTGAAGCCGAGACTCTGGGGCTGATGGCAAAGAACTCGACTTCACACCTGGAAGCCAAGAGTCTGGGGCTGATAGCATGGAATCCTTACTTTGTGATTGTGGAATGGGGGTTAATTCCTCAGGGTGTACATTCTGCTGATGAAATTCTGGGGCCAAATTGGTAGATACCATCCTTGAGGTCAGCAGTCCATGTTTTGCCCTTTCTGGGACTAAATCTGTGGGTATCTCCACAGAATTCATACTTTGCCATCTTGGATCCAGAACTGTGTTCTCATATTTTCTATCCTGTGAGTCCCAAGGCAAGTTCACTGAATCCATGAGCTTAGGTTGTGGGAATGTGTGACCTCCCAAATATCCCATTTCTTGAAGTGGCGGTGTACCTGGCACTACTTTGGATTCTGTAACTGGATGTTGTTGGCTCATTACCTATAGGTGCTGCCCCTTTATCTGGTCCACCTAGGGTTATTCTCACATCTTGGTGATGTGACGGTGTCATCTCTAGAGTAGTCTTCATTTGTGGCCACGTCCCTGGAGGTCAGCACTGCAGTCTTCATCACTTTGTGACTTTGCCTTGAGCTCTCCTCTGAATAGCCCAATTCTTTGTCCCATGGGGTGAATTTCGAAGGGTCCACGTCCTGATGAGGCTGTCCTGGAGTTGATCGCTTTGGGGAAAACCTCACAGATGTGGTCACCCTCGAGTGTGCTTCTGGGCTGATTCCCATTAAGTTCATAACCTGAAGCAATGGCAGTGGCGTGACCTTTATGCTGGCCTTGGCTGAACACGGCATCTTGGGTGCCAGCTCCACGTTAGGTACTTGTGCCTTTTGTGGTTGTGCCTGTTTTTCTGGAAAATCTATGACCCTCTGTTCTATACTCCGTTCTGACAGATGCTTTGGATCCTTTTTCAGTAAATGAAATGTTGAAACACCTGGAGATCTGTATGTATTTTCCTCAGCTCTCTGAGGAATGGGTATAGGCAACTGAGTCTTGGGGCTCTCTTGTTCAGAGACCCCTGGTACCTCTGCAGATCATTGAGCATGTCCCAGGATTCTTCACAGGCAGAGGGTACTAGGTGTTTCTCGCAAAGCAGAAACCTTCCGAGGATATATGCCCTTCCAGGTCTCCTCTGGCAGAAGGAGAGAGCTGGAATAGAGACCATACTGGGGGTCCCGGGCTCTCATTCAAAACAGAATTTGGCTCATGTAAGGGATGAAGAACTGACAAATCCTGAAAAAACCCCTGATTTTTCAGGATCTGTCATCTTAAAAGTTGTCTGGGGTGTGCCTTGGTTCCTGGACACAGAGGGTGCCTTTGGCGGGGAAACAGGTCGACTACTGCTGTGGGATTGCAAAGTTGTTCCTTCAGAAAGGACAAGGAAAGAAGACAGGCTCCAGTTGATGTTGGAGGATCCAGAGGACGTGCCGTACTCACAATAACACTTTCCCTTTCTACAGTAGCAGCCAGGTGAGACAACTCCTGAGCCACAAAGTCAGAGACAGAGGAAGAGACACAGTTTGGGAGTCACGTAAACTTTGCTCCATAAGTGTCTCCCTGAAAAACAAGAGAAATGTTTTCATTTTCATAGGAGCCAGTAAGGGAAAATTAGGAAGAAGAAAGGGAATAGTCATTGCAAATCCAAAATATGCTTGGTCTAAGGGAGATGTGAGGGGGTAAGGAGTTGCGTTCACAAACATCAATTATTTACATGAAGAATTCCTCCATCAAGAGCAAGATAGACGAGTCAGTCAGCCAAGCACATGCCACACAATTAGAAAAGCTGAGGCCCATGCCCATAACCCACATGATAATGAAAGGACAGGGTAGCCTGGTGCTGGGGAAACAGAGACAAGTGCAACCATGGGCTCATGAACTGGCCAGCCATGGCCAATCAGTGAATCCAAGTGAGAGACTCTATCTCAGTAAGCAAGGTGGATGGCACCAAAGAAGTGACACACTCGTTTTACACACACACCTGTGCTTGCCATTAAGCCAGAAGACCTGAGTTTGATCACTAAGACACACATGTTGGAAAAGAGAACTGACTGCCTTGGCTTGCCTTCTGACTTCCACATGCATGATATGGGGCAGATGTGCACCACACACCACACACACACACACACACACCAACACACACACACACCAAACGAAAAATACAGGTATATAAATGTACTTTAACAACAAACAAAACCTCACTGCTGTGGAGCTGGATAGATGGCTCATCAGTTAAGAGCAATGACTTCTCTTCCAGATGCCCAAGTTTGATTCCCAACACACACATGTGGTTCACCAAACTTCTGTAACTCAGTCTCAGGAGATACATTCTTCTGGATGCTGGGTGCAGCAGGCATGCCTGTGGCGCACAGACATACATGAGGCAAAACATTCATACACATAAAACATAAATACATCTAAAAATTTCTATTGAATAATAGAATAATAAACTTTTCTCTTTATCTCTCCCTTTTCATTGTTTTCTTCCTTCCTTCTTTTATTTTAAATCTTTTTCTATCCTCCACCCAGAAACTCTGTTTCCTGACCTTGCATTTTTTAGTTGTCGTAAGATCCGTTCAAGACGCTTGTATATGTCCATAGTGCGTAATCCTGGGTCCAGTAAATATTCAATCCTGAAATACTGGACACAGCAAAGAATGTCAATGGAATGAAGTGATATTAAAGTACCAGTAAGTTAACCCAGTAGAGAATAGTTAATCTAGGAAGGAGATAATTGCTCTTATAGTAAATGAAGAACAAATATTTTACTTACAGCATTTACAATTAAGATGGTGCCTTCATTAGGGTTTCTATCATTGTGATTAAACACCGTGACCATAAACACTAGTGGGGAAAAGATATGTTCATCTTACTATTCTCAGATCATATTCCAACTGCTGAGGGAAGCCAGAGTAGGAACTCAGGTCAGGATCTGTGAGGCGGTGCTGATGCAGAAGCCATGGAGGAACTCTGCTTACTGGCTTGCTTTCATGGCTTGCTCACCCTGCCTTCTTATACCGCCTACAACCACTAGTCCAGGGGTGGCACCACCCACAGTGAGCTGGACCTTACCATACCAGTCATCAATTAAGAAAATGCACCCTGTCTTGCCCACTGGGCAAGCTGGAAGGGGCAGTCGAGGTGCCCTCTTCAACACAACACTGGCTTATATCAGGTTGGCATGAACCAAGCCAGCACAGGTATTTTGTCAGTACGACAGACTGAAGTCAGACTCTGCTTACCCTGTCACTTCGTCACCGTTAATAAAACGTAGCCTGGCTTCTTCCACCTGTGAAGCTGGTAATTGGAGTAAAGAAGATGCTATTTAGCATAGTGCCTGCTGATGTCATCTAAGAGAACCCCCTTCATTTAACAATCATGAGGGTAAAGGTGAAGTCATGCCCATCATGGAGCCAATTAGTGGCACAGCACAGCTATCACATCTTTTAAAAGTCCATGCTATGCTCTCTCCATCATATACTGTAAGCATCCCATTAGAAGCATGGGACTGGGAAGTACATGGCAGTGGAGGACACAAAGATCCTGGTACATTTTTCCCTCAAAGATGTCTACCCCAAATCCATGCTAGAGGAATACAGGTAACAGACTTCCTCATCAAACTCTTAGGGGTTATCTTCATCCATTCTCCTGACCCACTGAATTTCCTTCCCATACTTTGGGCTTTACATAAAAATACATGGACAGAGAAGCATGAGAAAGAGAGCTAAGAAGGGACTGTTTGCATGACTTTGGAAGGGAAGGTGTTAGTCACACCCCCTTTCCCCACTTTCTTCCACATGCTGTTAAAGACTAGCAATAAGGGGTAGAATGGTTCTGACCTGTGAGCTTCTGAATCTGTTGCTTCGAAGCCTAGCAAAACGCAAAAAGAAACATTAAGGCAGGTTTACACTCTAGGTTGTAGATTTATTGACAACACATTTCATCTCATCTATGGATATTCTTATGTCCCACATCAAGTATCAACTCAGTTGTCTTCTGTAGCCATCTCATTTATTTATTTGTGAATGATTTATTAAATATACTAAGATACCAGCAAGATAATATCTGTGACACCATGTCTGATGACCTGAGCTCCATCTCTGGAGCTCACGTAGTAAAAGGAGAGAAGCAATTTCCACATGATGTGCTCTCACCTCCCCATGCACGCCATGGCATTTGTGCATGCATGCACACACATACAAATAAGGTTTTTTTTTTAAATTAAGTTCTAGATTATTGTGTAGGGTACTGACTCTAAAGATAAATATGAGCCATGTACTCTAGAGACTTGCATTAACAAGGGAAACAGCCACCTAAACAGTGGTCAGTGGGTAAAGGTGCCTGCTGCCAAGCCTTGGCAGCCTACATTGAATTCCTAGGACCTTCAAGGTGGATGGAAAGAACTGACCCTTGCAGCTTGTCCTCTACTTCTACCTGCTGCCCCATGACATGTGCACATGTGTATACACACACACACACACACACACACACACATTTTTAATGTGGTAAATGTAATAGAAAGATGTCAGTGAACAGAGAAGACCTTGATTAATTTCCCCATGAGTTGCCATTTGTGCTAGAGATAAAGAGTCATCAGATTTCTGGATTAAAAAGAACATGATGAGCAAGTGAGACTGTCACTGAGAATGGCAAATTATGATTTTTGTTGTGGGGTAGTCACTGGAGAAGACTGGACAGACATGGGTTTAAGGCAACAGAAAGTTTTTATTAGCTGGCCACCAACTACACTGGGTGTTTGGGATCCCACTTGTAGCCTCAAGCTTTTTCCAGGATAAGATTTCAAGCACAAAAAAGCATGTTCTGTGTTGGCAATATTTCAATTAATAAGAAGAGTTACCCAGAAGCAGAAGTACAGAAGCCAAAAAGTGAGGTTAGTATATGTTGAGGTTTCCTCAGAACTTTTTGACATTGATGAATCAGGCCCTTGTCTAAGTCTTAGCAGGAGTTGCTATGTGCTGAGTTCTACAGCATGAATGGCACTTCCATTATGGAGTCAGTTGTGCTAAGGTCTGGGGCCCTGTTACATTTTTCAGGTACACTTTTGCTGAGCTGCAGGAGATCAGGCTGGGAAGGTGAGAAAGGGAGTGATATTTGAAGATAGAGTTTCAGTTCTATTCCGTAAGTCCTACTTAGCACATAGCAAACTCCTGGGATTCACAATGATGCCCTGGTTTAGTTTAAGGATATTAATGGTATTTGTCACCATTAAAAATAAAGCAAATAAAGCCGGGCATGGTGGCACATGCCTTTAATCCCAGCACTTGAGGACAGAGTCAAGTGGATTGCTGTGAATTCAAGTCCAGCCTGTTATACAAAGTGAGTCCAGCACAGCCAAAATTACACAGAGACCCCTATCTTGAAAACCCAAATAAGTAAGTAAATAAATAAATATAAAAATAAAACAAATGTTTATTCCTTTTCTTTGAACCAAGGCATCAGTGTCCTGGAGTGCATTTATAGAGCCTAAATGGTGCCAGGCTAGCACTCGGGTGGCAGAGGAAGGCAGATCACTGTGAGTTAGAGGCCAGCCTGGTCTACAAAGTGAATTCAGGACATCCAAGACTACAGAGAGAAACCCTGTCTGGAAAAAACAAAACAAAACAACAAAAAGCTCAGTTAAGTTACATAAACATGTTTTTGTTTTAATCACAGGGTTGGGATATAGATCTGACTCAGAATGTCCACAGCAGCAAACTATTTGCCTCCTGTGGCTCTGCGAGGCGCTCTTTGCCAGCTACAGATAGTTTAATTCTGAGGACTCTAGAGAGGGGGAGGCTCTGAGAAGGAAGAATGTTGATGCTCCCTCCTCCTTCACCCTGCACTCCCCTCCTCCACTCTGCATTCTCCCTCCTCCACCCTGCACTCCCCCACCTCCACCCTGCACTCCCCCTCCTCCACCCTGCACTCCCCCTCCTCCACCCTGCACTCCCCCTCCTCCACTCTGCTCCTCCTGGTTACTGTTGACCCAGTTTGAAAAGAAGTTGGAGATCTCCTGAAACAAAGGTTGGACTTGCCCCACAGAACCAGCAACCCTAACCAGCAGGAGGTAGCTAAAGGGAACTACACCCCATCTACCCACTCACCTTTCTCTCCTACCTTGTATTGGGGTGTTGGAAGGTATTAGGAGGGATTTGCAGTAGGAACCAAAATAAGATAGGATTAAAAAGAGTGCTACACCTCTCAGTATCTAGTACATTCTTCCTCAGTGTCTTACTATATTCCTAAAGCTTCTGCTGTTACTACAGCCACCACTGCCTCCTCCTCCTGCTCCTCCTCCTTCCACTTCTTCTTTTCTTCTTGTGGTTTGTTGTTGTTGTTTTTGTTTTTGTTTTTGTTTTTAAGACAGTAGTCTTTGCTGCCCTGGATCTCCACATGTTCATCAGGCTGACTTTGATCTCAGAAAGATCCTCCTGCCTCTGTCTCCCAAGTGCTGGGATGAAAGGAGTGCACTATCATGCCCAGCCTAAAGCTTCTAAAGTGAATTAAGAGAGAGACATGCTGTCTCAACTCTCCCTTTTCCCCCAGTCACTTTCTCCTATAGCCCAGAGGCTAAGCATTTATACAAACCTATAGGGGTCCAGCATGTGGACAGGTGAGTTCCAAAGAGAGAGTGGCTATTACCTACCTTTGTCTTGGGTGTCACCTTCTTCTGGCTCTGACACCAAGAAAACACCTCCAAAATTCCACTAACTAACACAATGAGAATTATAAAGCTGAGACTGGCAGGCAGTGCGATACCCAGCTCCCAACCTAACGTCATTTCTCAAAACTATGTCTCTCTCAACTGAAGAGTTTTTGTCTCCAGGCTGAGATTCCATGACATCACAACAGGCACATAGTGTGGCACACTCAGGTCACAGACACGCCCTTCCCTGTGGTTGCCCTTGGTACTGAGATGTCTGAGAGCCAAAGCTCAGGGAAGAATCCATCCAGGAATCTTCTGGGGCCTAGCTACACAAATTGTCATTAAGGGAGGAGTGATGAGGCAAAGTTTCAAAGGGCCTCTAAAATGGCTTGTTCCGGCTCACATTTTCTTTAGAGCCGGCCACTGTCCTAAGTTTGGACTGTGTACACTGCCACAAATTTCACACTGTAGCTTAGCACACAGAGTCATGTAGAATCGAAGAGAGTTAGGACAGTTGAGGTGTGAACCCAAGGAGACTTTGGCGTGCATGTTCTCTAGTTTCTGTCGCCCTGAGACACATCACAGTGAGTAGTGGCCTTCAAAGAGCACCCTCTCTTGGACCTACTGTCTCACTGCCGGGTTTGTATTTCTTAGTTTGGAATAACCACAAAAGCTGAAACAATAGTACAGTAAATCCCATTGACCCTTGCTCATGAATCCTTAATATGGGTATTTTGCCTGCACCTGTGTGCACCACATGCATGCCTGAGAGCCAGAAGAGGGCATCAGATCCCCTGGAACTGGAGTCGCAGACAGTTGTCAGCCACCAGGGGGCGCTAGGACAAGGCTCAAGTCCTCTGCAAGAGCAGCCAGCGCTCTTAACCACTGAGACATCTCCCCAGCCCCATTCTTAACATCTTATATAACTCTAGCATACTTGTAAAGACCACAAGACTAACATGGGAGATGGAGGTGGGAGGATCCAGAATTCAAGGTCATCCTTAGCTCCACTGCAAAGCCAAAGCCAGTTTGAGCTACACAATTCCTACCTCAAAAAGAAAAAAAAATCAGTGCCTCTATATTAAGTAAATTCCAGCTGTTATTTGAATCTCATATTTCTCCACAAATGTTCAGTATCTAATCCATAGTACCATGCTGGTGAACATCAAGGCCAGAGTCCTCTGAGTCCTAGGCTTTATAACTTTGAAAAGAAAAGAAAAAAGAAAAAGAAATTAAGAAAAAGGAAAGAAAAAAAAAAGGCCTTAAATTTGAGTGTCTGTGATGTTCTCTTTATGTTTAGACTGAGGTTATGTGTTTGGGGTGGATGGGGATGGGGAACACACAGCAGTGGTACGCCCTTCATACCAAGACTGACATGCTATCAATTTGTGACCCCAGTGCCAAGTACTGTTTAGGCTGGTGCCTGCTGCATTTCTCTACCTGAAGTTACCACTTCCCTTTGTTCATACTTTGCTCCTGGAAGTGGTCTGTAGATCTCCTGTTGGAGGTACAGGGGTGAGCATGACTGAGTCCCCATGTCCTGGAGGAACAACATAACACACATATTACTTGAAGTTCTTGTAAACGAAACATTTGCCTCCCCTCCCCTCATTCTTTGTTAGATTATATTTATTGCTTTGGATGTGTGCGTATTTCTCTTGTGCTTTGTATTAAGGCTCATTACTGTCATTATTCATCTTGGTGCTCCATTTTTTTTTAATCAGTTTTTTTCTGTGGTAAGTCCTTCTGCCTGCTTGCTTTGGATATATGCCATCACTGTGTCGTTTGGGGACCCTATAGAACAGAGCTCATTTTTTGAGTCAGTCACCAGCTGAAAAGAGACCAGTTCTTCCCTCTCCCATGAGGGGAGTGTTTTATAACTAGTTTCTGTATGCCACACTAGATTTAATCCATGTGGACAAGCCCTGCCTTGAGTTTAAGGGGGACACTGGGCATTCAGCTGTGTGTGTTAAGACCATATGTGGAATCAGGTTGGTACTTTCATCCCTACCGGGTTCAAACTCCCTTCCTTGACCTCACACAGTCTATAGCATATTCAACATCTGTGCCAGCTGGCCTACGTTGTGAAAATAACAATGGTCATGAGTTCCATTTTAATATATTAGACTTCGAACATGTTCAGTATCCAGCTGTCTCCTACCCTAAGTCCTCTTGGTTTTGATCCAGCAAATGGGTATCAGAGAGATCATTTCCTTTATCTTCTTCAGTCCTGGAGTCTTCTGGGTCAGCCCCCTGTCGTCATTGTGTCATCACCACTGCCCACGCTCTTGATGTTTTCATCCCCTCAGATGTTCGGTTTCTCCAAGAGTGCTAGTATTGAGAAGCACGCTGTAGCCCATTTGTCTCTGAGGAAATTTTTAACAGGGAGAAAATCTTGCTGGGTAGCCTCCAATTCGATCTCCTACCACATCCTCCCATGTGAAGGGATCAGAGGTGCATGGCTCCACACCTTACTCCATTCTAACAAATCTCTGAACATCCTTAGCTCTTTTGGAATCTCCTGACAAAGACCCAACTCTCTGTTATTCACTCCGTATAACCCCTGTAAGCCTTAAAACATTTCCAAATTTTATTTATCTAATTTTTCCTTTGGTGTCCTGGATTCTCGACCTCCCCTGGTAATATTCCAAGATAGTCCTAGCCACTAAAAGTTCCTGTAACTCCATGGGGGAGGTCCTGGGGCATCTATTTGTTGGCTATTTCTCTGCCACAAGGGGGAGCCAGATCTCAACAATGAGAGCCTTGGTTGTAGACACCTGAAGACTGGATGGGGATGAATTCGGGTGCCTTTGATATATCAAAACTTATGACAGCTTAAGTCTAAGGCTGTTCAGACACCTTCCCAGTGTTTGTTGGGTCCATCACCAAAGGGTACCCAGCACCGTCAGAGTTCCTCATACTCTTCCTTGCAAACACTGGGGGAGGGTGTAACCAAAGCCCTCTGCTCACTGGTCTCTGAGTGGATGTGGCATTCATTCTAGTCCCAAGGAGGCTGTCTAACTGGCATTGTCTTTCTCTCATGAATACTATCTGGAACAGAGCCTCTCTCTTGTCTGGAATACCCGAAGCCTCCACTTTCCCTTTTTCTGTGTACTGAGTTTAATTACTGACTTTTTGGAGGTTAGGTTCCAAAACAAGACATTTAGTTTTATTTCTGAAATCAAAACACACCAGTAAAAGTGAAAACGGTCTGGCCCAGACCCTTCCTTTCCCAGACCTTTGGCTTGTTTTAGTTTTTTCGAGACAGGGTTTCTCTGTGTAGCTTTGCCTGTCCTGGACTCCCTCTGTCGACCCTACTGGCCTAAAGCTCGGAGCTCTGCTTGCCTCTGTTTCCCCAAGTGCTGGGGGACAGGAATGCGACATCGTGCCCCACTTCCATTACCCATCCTTAGAGAGATGTCACAAGTACTTCATGGCTTGCTAACCTCTATGCTATTGGCCAGAGACCACATTAGAGTCTAGGCTTTTTAGCTATAGAACCACCCTCATGAGGCCTGTAAAGGAGTTTCTATGTAGCCGCACCTTACGCTTTAGTGTGCACCTGGAAGTGGAATGATTGCTGCCTGGAAACCTTTCCTCCGATTGTACTGTGTTTCAAATAGCTGACAATAAGCTGCCTGGCACTGGACTCTCCATGTCCGATCCAGCCTCATGAAGTAGATCTGCACCGGGTTTTCATTCTTATCTCTTCACCTGGTTCACTTCCTGTGTGACACCTGCAGGGACCCCCTCAATGTACCTGTGTGTGCATGCATGCAGACCAGAGGATATTGCCAAGAAAGATACACCCGTGGAGAAAAAAGCCCTTAACCCTACACCCCTCCCTGATTTTACAAAAATACTTTCTGTGGCAGTCCAAGCTTTGGAGCCTCCCATCATGCTCCCACCTGCAACATGGCCAGTGCCCTTCAAAAAAGCTTGGAATTGGTGATGCAGAGGTCCAGCATGTGGGTCTGTAGGATCTTTCCCAGCAGCACGTGGGTCCCAGTGCTCTCTGTATTCAACACCCACTTGGGACTTAGCAAACCCTGGAATTTCTAAAATGCAGACACACAGGGGCATTAGGAGACAGTTACGGCTGGAAGAGCACCAGGGTGAAGGAGCCATATTATAACACAGAAAACGTGATAGGAAACCAGACACCAAAACACACACCATCTGATGAGACTGGGCTTTGCAAACCTTTTCAACTTATTATTCTATTCTTGTGAGGGCTGAAGCCTATGCCATAAACCCTCTATAATTAAGGTCATGGCATCTTCATATCAACAGACCGACTAGTGGAACAAAGTAGAAAATCCAGAATGTGCTCAGCAGTGGTGGTGCATACCTTTATTCTCAGCACTCAGGAAGCAGGCAGATCTCTGAGTTCAAGGCTAGTTGGTCTATAGAGTGAGTTCTAGGACAGCCAAAGCTATACAGAGATACTTTGTCTTGAAAAACAAAACAAAACAAAAAACAGGGGCCTAGAGAGATGGCTCAGAGGTTAAGAGCACTGTCTGCTCTTCCAGTGGTCCTGAGTTCAATTCCTAGCAACCACATGGTAGCTCACAACCATCTACAGTGAGATCTGGTGTCCTCTTCTGGCCTACAGGCATACATGCAGTCAGAACACTGTATAGATAATAAATATATGAATCTTAAAAAAGAAATTGCAAGTTTAAGGTGTTCAAAAATGACCAGAGAGAAATGAAGATGCAGCCACTGGAGAAGAAATTACAGGGAAGATTGAAAAGTAGGCTCTGCAGAAGATCTAGAAAGAATTTCTACAAAAATAATCAAGGTAAAACAAAGCACACACACACACACACACACACACACACACAAGAAAGGAAGGAAGGAAGGAAGGAAGGAAGGAAGGAAGGAAGGAAGGAAAATCCTGAATGTTTCTCAAATTACAAAAAAAATACATACAAACTTACCGTATTGTTATTGGACCAGTGCACATGGAAATTGAGTATATGGCACATGTAACATCCCAAATCCTTCAAGCTAGACTTAAAAATTAGATTGAAACAGTTGTTATGGTAGTTTGGATGAGGATGGTCTTCATAGGCTCATATATTTGAATGTGGAACAGTTTGGGAAGGATTAGGAGGTGTTGCCTTGTTGGAAGAGGTGTGGGCTTTAAAGTTTCAAAAGCCCACATCATTCCCAGTTAACTCTCTGTGTTTCATGCTTGTTGTTTCAACATGTGAGCTGTCAGCAGCGGCTCCAGCACCATGCCCGCCTTCCTGTTGCCATGTCCCCTGCTCTGATGGCCATGGACTCACTCTCTGTAAGCAGGCCTCCAATTACATGCTTTCTTTTATAAGTTGCCTTGGTCATAGTGCTTAGTCACAGCAAAAGAAAATTAACTAAGAAAATTAGATAGAAAAAAAAGAAAGAAAGAAAATTAGATAGCTTCTATGGAAAATATAAATGGGTTCATGCCTTACTGCATACACAAGAATACAAAAATTCCTGGGAATTGCAAAAAGAAACACACACATGCCACACCAGTATGGGTGTCGGTCTGCGGGACGAGGGGAGCGGGTCTATGCTTCACAACCCAAATGGTAATAGAGATCGACAAATTCAACCTCAGGAAGATTAAAGCAGACTTCTTGCAGATAAAAGCCACGAGAAAATATTTACAATGCATCTCAGAAATAGAACACTAATTACTCTATAAAGAACTCAAGGTCAGAGGGTAAGAAAACATTTAAAAGCCTGTTAGAAAAAGAAGAAAAAGCTGAGCATGGTGGAGGACATCTGCAATCCTAGCATACCAGAGGCAGAAAGGAAAGGCTCACTATAGATTTGGGGCTCCTCATCTACAGAGGGAGTTCTAGGACAAGTGAAAGAGTGGGTAAAGGCAGAGAGAGCCAGAGAGAGCAGGGAGGGATGTGGAGGAGAAGGAAATAGGGAGCAGAGGGAGAGACGCTGCGCTGTGCTTCTCACATGATAGAGATACAGGCTGGGGTGTGGCTCCTTAGCAGAGCACTTGCCCAGCATGTGTAAAGCTGGGACCATCCCACAACTTCTAAATGCCACTAAATAACAGAACATAAAGGGAAATTTCACAGAAACTGAATTACTCACTGACCAAGGTGACAAATTCAAAAGCTAGACAAAACTCTCTGGGAGGCTGCATGGAGCTAGCCTTCTCATAAACGGTAGCTATGAAAAGCAAAGCGGCACAAAACCTATGGAAGAAGAGTTCCCAACATGGGACAAAAATTACATTTGCATTTAACCTTCGACAAAGAGCTAACGTTCCCAGGTGTCTATCTCAAAGAAGCACTTAGACGTATGTGTACACCTTGCATCATTACTGAGCACGTAAGAGACTGGTCAGGTAAAGTATCACACATGCACACACAGCTGCCAATGTACATGACCTCTGTGTACGGCAGTGGAGTAATACATGAGATGTAAACTGTATGCTACCCTTTGCCCAGAAATAAGACATGCTTTGTGTTCTGTTTTGTTTAAATATGCATATAACTAGTCCTGAGGAAGCCAACTTGAACAAACTCTCATTCTGAGGATTGAAATGACAAGTAAGTATTAAGAGAATTGTTAGACTCCTAATGGTGGGAGTGGGCGCTACCTGTGACTCTTTGCCTGTGTCTGGGTGCTTTTCCTCCTGTTGGGTGACCTTGTCCCTTCTTAATATGAAGGTACATGCCTAGTATTATTGCAACGTGACATGCTGTGTTTGGTGGCTATCCCTGGGAGGCCTGTCCTTTTCTGAAGGCAAACAGAGGAGGGGTGGACCTGGGGGTGGGGGAGGGGCACTGTGAGGAGAAGGGGGAGGAGACACTGGTTGGGATGTAATAGAGAGAAGAACAAAAAAATGTTAACTTGAGAGATGTACTGGGGATATGTTGTAGGCCCACCCACTAATAACTGTTACCTCTCCTTGATGATGTGAACACTCTATTATTAAAGTGACTTTCCTATAGTAACAGGTTTTTTTTCTGGAGCTCTGTTTTGTCTGTCTAGAGTAGCTACCCTGGCTCTCTTGATTACCGGTCATCCCCTCCCTGACAATTTCACTTTCAACCTGCTTGTCTGCTCTGATCTAAGGTCTGTCTCCTGTAAATGACATCTTAGTTGAATAATTGTTCTATTCTTTTTGTCTGTTCTGCCTTTGATTGGAGTATTTAGTTACTTTCTACTTAGTCAGTGATGACAGAGGTAAATGGCAATCTTTGTTGTTGTTGTTCTGGTTTTGGTTTTTTTCCAGATAGTGTTTCTCTTTGTAGGCTTGGCTGTCCCGGCGTCACTTTGTAGATGAGGTTGGCCTCCAACTCACCGAGATCCACATGCCTCTACCTCCCCGAGTAGTGGAATGACAGGCGTGTGCCACCACACTCAGCTCATCAATCATTTCTTAATGTCATATCTTTTCTTCAGTTTTGTTGTCATTCTGTTATTCTCCACCTCATGCAGCTGGGAAATTTATCAGTAATCTCTAATTGATTGCAAGGGCTTTTCCCTGCACAAGCTCAGAACTGGATGAAATGCAAGTGGGCCCTCCAGGCCTTCATCAGATGGCAGATGATAGGAACCAAACCCAGTGGGCTCCCTCTGGTGGCTGCTAGGCCAGTTCCCACTGCTGCTGTGGACTGTAGATTTTAAGGAACACTACAGAGTTGGAGGGGAGGGAATAGGCATGGGCAAGTTACAGTGCCACGTGTCCTCATCATGATCTGGCCATTTCTTTGGAATGAATACAGTTTGTATTGTTGCACACATGTACTTGGTAACTTTGAGAGCTCTAAAAAGCTGGTCTTCTTTCTGGTACATTTTCAGATGTCCTTATGTTCTTGCTCCCTTCCTCCCTTCCTCCTTCCCTCCCTCCCTCCCTCCCTTCTTCCCTCCCCTCCTCCACCATCTCTCTTTTTTCTTACTGTTGTTAACCCATGGAGTAGTATTAACCCTTGAAAGAGGTTCTGGTTTCCAGGTTCGTAGCTTTTGGTTGGAGACTGACCACTTGACTGAGAAATATAAGTTTTTACTTTGTCTCATGGTTAATACCCACATCTCAGAATTAATGTAGGAACTGAGGGTAATGCACTTACCACTGACTGACAGATGAACCCATGAGTCACCATTTAATGGGAGGGTACAAGAGGTAAAAGGAATGTTGGTATAAAAGATAAAAGTGTTCAACAAGGTTCTACCTCCAGGCTTGCTTGCTTTGTGCAAGTAGTAGAGGCTTGGAATCCTTGTGGGAATAAAGGGTTTCCTGGAGCCAGGGCTTGTATAACTATAGGAAGATCATATGAGGATGCTTTGCAGCCTGCCATATGCCTTCAATTCAGGCAGACTGAAACAAATGCCAAACTACACAGGCATTTGGTGTTTGGGGTGTGTAGAACTGTTACGAGCTATAACTCAAACACTGTGGACTTAGAAACTTGTGACCCAGGGTTGTGTGTCTCTGAAGAAAGAGTTGTCATTACACTGTGCTGTCTCCTGCAAATGCCACAAAAAAGAGAAGCTAGAATTTAAAAAGATAAATGCTGACCACCATTTTCATATCTGTCCAAAAGACTAGGTTTCATGTGAAATCTAGGTAAATGGAGAAAGGCATCTCCACAGCATTGATACAAAAACTGACACTCACCAAGACCAGCTGCAGGAACGGCAAAGAGGAGGGAAGAGAAGAGGGTCTGTGGTAGGGAGAATTGAGCAGGCGGTGAATGGATGGCTAAGGGAAACCAACCGTTGGTTGAACAAGTAGCTAGAGGATCTAGTTGTTGAGTAGAGGTTGAGGAGTGGAGGAAAAGGAAATACTCAGAGACTCAGGCATATGTGGTACAAGCTGAAAGTCTTAAAGCCAAGGACAACTTTTCTTCTGTCTCCACCTCTGTCTCATTTGTTGTCTGTCTGACTCCTTGCTCCTTGCTCGCTTACCTGCCTACTAGCTTCCTGTCTATCTATCATCTGTCTGTCTGTCTGTCTATCTATCTATCTATCTATCTATCTATCTATCTGGTTTGCTGTTACCTGTCTTTCCATCTCCTTGCTTGCTTGTTCCCCATCTATCTGTCTCTCTTCCTGCTGTTACCCATCTCACTCTAGCGATCTCTCTCTCTCTCTCTGTCTCTCTCTCTCCCTCTCTCCCTCTCTCTCTCTCTCCTCTCTCTCATGTCTATTACATGCTTGCCTTTTTTTGCCATGATTCATCTATCCGACTCTCTTGCTGTTCCTCCCCTCACTCTAGCTTACTCTCTCATGTCTGTTGCTTGTTTGCCCTGCCTTCTATCTATCTATCTACCTATCTGTCTATCTATCTATCTATCTATCTATCTATCTATCTATCTGTCTATCTATCTATCTACCTATCTGTCTATCTATCTATCTATCTATCTATCTATCTATCTATCTAACTAGCTTCTTGCTTGCTTGCTGTCTGTTTGTCCAACTAACTAACTAATTAACTCCATGGGCCAACCCCAGTATTTTATTGAAATGAAGTTCAACTGTTTTCATTATAGATTACATCAAGATTTTTTCTTTTACAATCAAGAGAGCCTTTGAAAATCAACAGTGCAAGAAAACACTCTAACAAAGAAATACACACAGTTCTGTATAACCTACTATAACACATACAGCAAAAATCAATTAATTTCCAGACAATGATCAGCATGACCTGTTCATTAGCTTTTAAACCATACACAGGAAAGTTTAATCATAAATTTCCCCAGGCTAAAGCCAATGTGATTACAAGATGGTCATAGCAACATAGCTTGAGCTAAATGTTCTCTAAAGAAAAAACTTGACCTACTTCCAGTCCCAGACCAACAGGTGTGCGATCCAAGCCTACGCTAACTGCCAAGGGGTTGTAAAGTATCTGCAAAGCATGATGTCCCAAGCCCACCTTCTATTGCTCTCACAGCAGATTCTAAAGAGACTTCTCTACAGGTAACAGTATCTAGCCAGGCGCTGCTATGTGAAGGTCTTAACTTTCTTACATGCAGCTTCTGTTTGTGTGCTCACAGTCAGAGCAAAAAAACTCTATCATTGTCTCGAGCCTTTGGCCAAATGTCCTCTTTCAACATTCTCTGTGGGACAAAGTTTTCCCTGGATGAATCTCCTAAGGGCTGAGAAATAAAGAGAAAACCCAGTTTTAGGAGAAAGAGCAGATTTCTAAAAAACATTATGCTTGGACGATACATACTTGGGGAGCAGTGGTGATCAGCTGGAGATCTTTGCAACTTTGCCAAGCAAAGCTTCAACAGCTGCTCTGGGTGTCTAAAGATCATGCTGGACAGTCAGAGGTCTCTGGAACGTTGTCAAGCAAAGCCTCTATGACTTATTCTCATGTGTGCGACAAAAAATAGCACCACCTGCTTTATGTCAGGGTTGGGCTGAACAGTAACATACTGTTTATGGTGCATTTCTTGGAGAGCTGGGAGACACACAGCATTTGCCTCAGTGCTTTTGAGACTGCTAGCTACCATCACCCAAACCCACCTGCCATCTTTGTTTGTTTGGTTTTCCATGAGACTCAAGACACTAGTAAAACATAATCTTGGGCTTCTCTGACTTGAGGGTACTAAAAGTTGAAGAAAGTAGGGGAGACATCTAACCGATTCTTCAAGGCAGAATTTGCTGACATGCAGACAAGTTCAAAAATGTGAATTCTTATTGCTGTTGTTAGTCATCTCCCAGTTGTCCTAATTTTTATACAAAAAGTAAAAATGAATTTCCTTGGTATCCAACCAGTACGCATAGCATGGAAAGAGGACAATGATCATTCCTGTCAAGTGTTCCAACTCAGCTCAACATTTCTTTATTTTGTTTCTGCCCTTTGAAAAGCTTCTTTTCTCCGTCACTCTTCTACTTGGTTAATGGATTACTCACTTCTGTGAGGTCACGTGATGCTACTCTAATATAGACTCAAGGCTCAGATAATCAAGGAGATTGGTGAGGCCAGTAGTGTCCCTGCTGGGTGGGTGAGGGGAAGCTCAGTGCTGGTGTGAGGCGGGAGGTAGTTGATGAATGAATGAGGGGAAGGACAGGGATGGTTGGAGGGGAGCTGGTTTCTCAGGTGGAGAAAGAGCTTGAGGAAAAGCGTGGATTCGGGAGTTCATATAGCTGTTCCAGTAAACGCTTGCTATTTGGGTGGCCCATCCAAGGAGTGTTTGTTTTTAGTTCTCTAAGAATTAAAATTGTTTTAATTAATTAAAATCTTAAAAGATTTATTTCTATTTTGGGTTCAGGGAGTTAAGGGGATTAAGGGGAGGAAAACAGACAAGCTCACAAGTGCCTGTAACCCCACCTCAGCAGATCAATGCCCTCCTCTGGCCTCTAGTAGCACCTGCACTCATGTGCACAGTGCTATGCTCAGATAGACATATACAGAGCCTAAAAATAAATCTTAAAACAGAAGAGAAGGCTTTATCCAAATGGAACTTGTACCTGTGAGGGATGAATTTTGGTTTTTGTCACTCTTTAACACTTCACTTTTTATGTTTGACAAATGAAAATTAGAAAATTGGCTTCAATAGGTTAACTTCTTGTAAAAGTTTAGTTTTTTGAACTGTGAATGCTTTCTGGACAAAAAGTATTAGAAATTCAATGCCATGGGGCATACCTAAGATTTGTAAGTGCTGTTATACATTCATTTAAGCTAAACAAACACTGTAGATGAAGATCCTTGTTTTACAGGATACAAATTACACAAAATAAGATGCACTTTTGCTTTATGTATTTCCCAGTAAGTAGCTTCGGTGTTGTTATTAATAGTAGGTGATATATTGAGATACTGTCTAACTTTGTAGTCCCCAAATGGCCCAGAGTTCAGTCCTCTTGCCTCAGCCTCCTGAGTCCTGGAATTAGGCTTTATAATTATATTTGAACTTAATTATAGCTGGCAATAATAAAACATGTGAATATGGGCTTTTAAATACCCCGATCTTTAAATCCCCTACTAACATGATAAAACCAACACTTGGCGATTAGTTAATAGACAGGCTTTTACATATCATTTATTTTACATTGCTTTTGTGTTCTTTGTCTCCTTGAGAGGGTCATTGTTTGGATAGAATGTTGTGTGGTCTCCCAGCTAAACAGTATCAAGTCCCTGCCATGTAGTGTACCAGATGCAGATGTGGGATGCATTACACTGTGCCAACCCATGAGCAGAGAGCAAAGAGTTTGTGCAGGAAAATGATAAAGGGAGAACCACTCAAGGCTCTGGATAGCAGATGTTATTGTAATAGATTTTGTGTAATTGACCAATATGTCACAAGTGGTACTGTCCAAAGTTTAACTAAAGAATGAAGGTCACAGGTGAGTACCAGCAACCTTAGCAATAAGCACAAGCAGGACGAGGTTGACATTTGTTACAAAGGAAAATATTCTGAGTTTACTCTTAGGTTGGCAGGATTGAAGGAAGCCTTGGGATCAGTGTGTGCATGTGTGTGTGCCTGTGTGTGTGTGTGTCTGGTACATGGGATTGAACCCTGGTGCTGGCACATGCTAACTATACACTATACCTCTGAATGACATCGCCAGACCCAGACTCTTAAATTAGCCATAGGAAGTTCAGGAGGAAGGAGAACGCCCTTTTGCAGGGCAGGTGATGTGCTTTTGGATGTTGCATCTGAGGTGATGGTGCTGTGTTCAAGCAAAGATAGCTGATGACCCCCTAGAGCAAAAACCCGAGTGGAGGCCCACTGTGAGGTAGAGCGGAGCTAGAGCTTGCAGGTGCTGAAACTGTGATAGTAAATGAATTCCTTAGAGAGCACTGTACCAGCTGAGAATACCAGGCAGAGGCTTTTCCTCTGGACATCTTTAGCAATTGGAGAAAGAGAGAAGAAAAGACACTACGGAAATACAAGTCAAATGGAACACACTAGGGTCAACACAGCAGACTTGGTCAGAGAGCAGAGAGCCAAGGGGAGGAAGCATCTGCGAGTGATGCCAAAAGCCACACCATTCTTAGAAGGTCAGCCTGTGGCTTTGAAGCCCACTGCTGACCTTCAGAAACAGACTCTGGACTGAAGAGTGAGTGATGGGTCAGGCAGCAGATTAGTATCAACACACTGTTTACTTACAGCCATGTCAAAGCGATTAGGATCACATGCAGTACTGAGCTCACTGCAGAAGGCTTAAGTAGAGCTTTTGAGATACTCGAGGTCTTCATTGGCTTGAGGCAGAAATGAGACACTCTGCTGGACAAAGGTGGATTGAGGCTGGTGGCCACGGCTGAGTGGTAGAGCTGCCAGTCACCAGGAGACACTGGGATGAGAGGAGAGGAAATACCAGGTCAAAACAGGCAACAATGCTTTCCTGAGGACTGGAGGGACATAGCTTCTGCTTGTTGAACACTGATGACCTAAGCGAGTGTGTAGTGTGGTTTCCCTTTAGACCATTTAGTGGTACTGAGAGATGCAAAAGATGACGTGAAGATGCAGACTTGCAAGTCTTCGGTTTCCATGTGCTAAATGGAGAGGGAAGAGGTATGCGTCACACATAAAAAGTGGTACACTAGATGGGCAGTGTGCTGCCCAGGGGTGAACGAGGCTTTGATGATTAGAAAAGGCCTGAAGGAGAAGAAAATATTGATGTGGCTGTAAAGAGGGCGTTAGATTTGGACTGAAGTGAAAACTGGGAAGATGTATCCTGGGAATCGAGAGCCTGCATATGCAAACAGCAGTCATTTAGAAAGCAGAGATTCTTGGTGACTGTAGAGTTTGACTTTATTTTATTCTGTCCTAATGGTAATACAGGAACCAGTATTGCATGTGACCTGGTTCCAGGTACTGTTTTGTAAGCACTCTGGGGGTGTCATTAGCCAACAGCACAGTCACCAAGGTCCTTAATGTTTTTACCCCCCTCATAGGTGAAGAAATAGAAATGTTAGTAGTTTGTACCAGCTCATGTAGTTTATGAGGACTGGAGCTGCTATTCAATCTGGACATCTGTCCCAGATCTAGATCTCTTAACTTCCCAGCTTACCTCTTGAGGAGATCACGACAGAACATAATGCCATACTGGTCAAGGCCAAGTGGTAAAGAGCCCCGGATACCTCAAGCTGTCATCTTAGAACTCTTTTCCCTTCAAAAACAAAATGAAGTTGTTTGGTTGATTTTCAGGAGCCATCCAGCACACCTCCCTGCCAACCTGACCTTTGTAGCACAATGCTCTGTGGTTTTAACCATCCCAAGGCCCAGGTCATGCTCACCCTTCATTTGCAGGGGCAAATGTGCCCTGCCAAGTTAGTGGGTTTTTTTTTTTGAGACAGATTGTCCCTACATAGCCCAGGTTGGCTTTGAGGTTGTCATTTTTTTTTTGCCTCAGCCAGCTCCTTAATACTGGGCTTATAGGCATGTGACACTATGCCTGACTCATTTTAGTTTTCAAAAGGATAAAATGTTTCTATTTGAAATGTAATCTGATAGTTTCTTCATAAAGTTATATTACTTGCAGTAGAAGATTCAAGGAGGTTTGTGTTCACATTTCAAGGATGGAATATATGAATAATATACACAGAAAAAATGAGATTCTCTCCCCCTCCCTCCCTCCTTTCTTCCCTTCATCCCTCCTTTTACCCCTCCTCTTATATTGGTAAGCAATTAAAAAGAAACTCCTAAAGTTTAACTTGCAGAGCTGTCAAGAGATTTAAGACCTGCAATAGCATCTGGGCTGACTGAGACTAAGTACAGTGGGGAGGGCAAAAGTTTGCTGCCTGACACCTAGTTCTGAGTCTTAGGACCCCCAAGTAACATGGCACAGGCCAGTCTATTCTGCATAGGGTGGAGATTCTAGTTGGCACATCATTTCACTGCTGGGAAAACAGAGCTAGGATATGTGCGGGGTTCACACACTTCTGGTCCCAAGTCAGCCCTCTATAGTCAACATGGGACTTTTCTCTCCAGCCTACTACACTGCACGAGCCATGGTAGCAGGTTACTGCTGCCCATTTTTCCAAACCAATAGGATGATAAACCTAGCAGAAGAGTCTCAGAAGCATATAACATAAACACACTGACTTTTCCAGAATGAGTAGGCAAATAACAGACAGCTGTAACCAGGTCCAAACAAGAAGGGAAACAGCATTCAACAACCATAGCCCAGAGTGATGGGAAAACAGAGGAAACTATCCCTTTAGGGAGGCACTGAGATGGACAGGTTAAGCTTCTGCACCTGCAGTGAGGAGAACCTGAGACTGCCGCGCATATATTTGAGAAGTGAGCATGAAGCATCCTCTGGAAAAGCCACTACCAAACAGTGGTTGCGGTGATCTGGGATTTGGCCCAGGGTGCTCCCTGTTTGTTGAGCTACATTCAGCAGCTCGTTTGCACTTGTTCCATGGACTGAAGTAAGGAAGCAGAAGACAGAGAACGGAGAGCTGGTTGGATTAGGGCTGGGTTGTGGTAACCTTTAGTACATGTGACAGACCATTACACAGCAATTAATTGGCCTTGAAGGAACTTAGCAGAAAAGTGTGAACTTGGATATTCATGTGGAAACACCCACCCACCCTTTGGAAGAAGGAAGTATGAGTAGTAGGTCAGAAAACTGGCCAGGCAGTGGTGGCTCACGTGCTTAATCCCAGCATAGGCAGAGGCAGGTGCATGCCTAAATTCAAGCCCAGCCTAATCTACAGAACAGGAAAGAGTTCCAGGACAGCAGTGCTACACAGAGAAACCCTGTCTTGAAAGAACAAAGCAAAACAGAAAACTGTGATTGTGATATGCAAGCAGGGAGTATCTCGCTGTGTTTTCCTGCTTTTGTAAAGGTTATCTTTTCAGACGTAAAAGTGACTTCACCCGTTCTCCAGTAGCTCTCTGTGAGCCCCTCATGGTTAGTTTCCATTTCAGGTGTTGAAGTTTGGGGAGTACTGTAGTCACTGCACTCCAGGAACTAATAATCGTGAGGCATTGAGTGAGCTATTTTCTCTCTAGGCCATGACTTTCTCTTGGTTTCTTTGAATTTATTTCTTTTTTTTAAACATTATTTCATTCATGTAATTTATAATTAGCAATATTTAACATAACCTTCAGATACATGATAACATCTCTTTATGCAATAGTCTGTTTGGTGGTTTTTCCATTTGAGAAGCATAATTTTCCTTTTTTAAAAAAATTAATTTATTCTTGTTACATCTCAATGTTTATCCCATCCCTTATGTCCTCCCATTCTTCCCTCCCTCCCATTTTCCCATTATTCCTCTCCCCTATGACTGTTCCTGAGAGGGATTACCTCCCCCTGTATATGGTCATAGGGTATCAAGTCTCTTCTTGGCAACCTGCTGTCCTTCCTCTGAGTGCCACCAGGTCTCCCCCTCCAGGGGACATGGTCAATGGTCAGAACATTCTCCACAGTTGAGTGGAGAGTGGGATATGACTTTCTCAGAATTTTCCTTTCTAACTGCATGAACTCCCCCTATAGCTCTCTTCAAGCCTGCTGATTCTGAATCCTTTGTGTGACCAGTGTATTTATCCCACCACTAGATGGCACCAGTGCACCTCTGAACCCTATCACCTCTGGGGCGTCTCAGAGCCTTGGGGTTAAAGCCTGATTTACCCCCCACCCAACCTTAGTTCCCAGGGCCAAGACTCAGAGATGGAGTATTGCAGCTGTAGCCACACAGGTGCTCAGAGCTCCTGAGTCAGCCACATCTCCTCATTTCCTTTGTGTTTTGTGTGGCTCTTCTCTCTCCCTCTCCTCTCCCTCTCCGCTCTTCCTCTCTCTCCTCCTCCCTCTCCCCATCCCTCTCCACCTTTCCCCCTCTCACTTACTCTTCTTTCTTCCTTAATAACTTAAAATGTGTAAGCAATCATTTAAATAAGGCATTATTAGAACCAGGTGTGGTGGCGCACTCCTTTATTCCCAGCACTCGGGAGGCAGAGGCAGGCAGATCACTGTGAGTTTGAGGCCAGCCTGGGCTACAAAGCAAGTCCAGGACAGCCAAGGCTACACAGAGAAACCCTGTCTCGAAAAACCAAAAATTAAAAATTAAAAAAATTAAAAAAATAAATAAATAAGGCACTATTTCATTCAAAACAAGCAATCGCTCTGCTTTTGTGTTTCTGCACTGGCACCCACACACTGGACTCTGGCTTCCACAGGCCTTGGCCAGCAGTAGCAGTGGCCTTCTGGCTTGCCCCAGATATGTGAGCTCTATAGAAATCTCAACAAAACCTCTGTCCAGCGGTTGTTTCCACTCTTGGCCAGACCATCTTAGCTCTTCCTGCCAGCTGGCCACGGCCATCTCCTTGTTGCTGCTTCTCTGTGCATCTGCATGGCTCTGAGGGAAAGGAGCCAGTTGGGGTCTGAAGGTAAAGAAGCAAGCAAATGAGCGGACCTCTTGGGTGCCCCAGTACATGTTACATGCGCTGTTTTTCTCCCTTCTTTCTTTACTGGTAGCAAAAGTGGCATTGTCATTAAGTCATGGCTCATTTGTGGATGGGATGGGATGGGATGGGATGGGATAGG
Organism: Acomys russatus; assembly: GCF_903995435.1. NCBI lineage: Eukaryota > Metazoa > Chordata > Mammalia > Rodentia > Muridae > Acomys > Acomys russatus. The sequence goes on from NW_026131705.1 coordinate 53,520, forward strand.
ATGGGATGGGATGGGATGGGATGGGATGGGATGGGATAGCATAGGATAGGATAGGATAGGATAGGATAGGATAGGATAGGATAGGATAGGATAGGATTCTGTATGTCATTAAAGGTCTCTTATTCTACCCATGTCCTTACTATGCTTAAGGTGAGCTGTCATTCCGGGGGCTGCTCCTGCCTTGCTGAGGGATGGCCTCTTAGCAAGGTCTTCGGAGTAACTCTAAAGGGAGGAGACAATGGCATGTGTCTGCTCAGAGGCGATACTGAAAGACCTGGACACACATCAAATTTAAAAGACTTAGTAGGAAGAGGATGGATATAAAATAGGTCAAGCATGATATATATTAATAGCATGTTGAAGCAGTCTCATTTTAGGTATCTAGATTTAAATATTATTAAAATAAACTTCAAAATGTACCGTCAGAACTTGCAAGGAAGCTATGCTCTTACCCACCTGACAGTTCTGGGCAAATTAATAGTGATCTTGGAGCTTCAAGAACTCAACTGTATTTTAAGGACTTGTGTGAAAGTTTTGAGGGTTCTTGATTTCATTATTATATGCATTATGTTGGTGTGTGTGTGTGCGCGTGCGTGTGTGTGTGTGTGTGTGTGTGTGTGTCTGTGTGTGTGTTTGCACATGCATGTGTAACTAACTCAACTTCCAGGAGCTGATTTTTCCCTTTCATCTTTCAGCGCAGTCTCTTGTCACTGCTGCTCTGAGTGTTTCAGGTTAGCTAGCTTACAAGCTCCCGGCTGTGCCTCTTGGGAATGCTAGTCTATCGATATGTGCCACCACATCTGGCTTCTTTTTTTCTTTCTTTAATTAATTAATTAATTAATTAATTAATTAATTTATTTATTTATTTATTTATTTCTGACATGGTTTCTGGCCATCAAACTCAGCTTAGGTTGTCAGGCTTGTGGGACAAGGGCTGTTACTTGCTGAGCCATCTCACTGGCCCCCTCAGTCATTATTGATAACGGTAGTTTAAGTAATGATTTGAATATAAAGTGAAAGAGATGTCAAGGATTGTACACAGTTCTTCAAAGTCCAACACCCTGAACTGAGAAATAAAAAATAAAGAGGATGTAGTGAGTCAGCTGTAAGTTTAAGAATGAGAGCTTTGTGAGTCCAAGGGACAGGATACTTAAAGGCCTCTCCTTTCATGGTTACCTGGTATTGATTGTAGGCTTCTGTCCCATGCAAATTACTAAAACAATGCAAAAAATAAGCAAAGGTAAAGGGTAACAGAGACATATTAACACTTTATATTAGATTAAGTTATGTATCTAAATTTTTATTAACATTTTCTAATATGCTAAGTATAAAACATTAGCTAGTTTTATTTTTTTTTAACTTTTAAACAAATTTTTTTATTAATTTATTCTTGTTACATCTCAATGTTTATCCCATTCCTTGTAACCTCCCATTCTTCCCTCCCCTCCCATTTTCCCCTTATTCCCCTCCCCTATGACTGTTCCTGAGGGGGATTTCCTTTCCCTGTATATGCTCATAGGGTATCAAGTTTCTTCTTGGTAGCCTGCTGTCCTTCCTCTGAGTGCCACCAGGTCTCCCCATCCAGGGGACATGGTCAAATATGGGGCACCAGAGTTTGTGTGAAAGTCAGACCCCACTCTCCACTCAACTGTGGAGAATGTTCTGTCCATTCGCTAGATCTGGGTAGGGGTTTAAAGTTTACCTCCTGTATTGTCCTTGGCTGGTAACATTAGCTAGTTTTAAAATTTAAAGGTAAGTAATAAACTTCACCTAACCAGTATGGGTTAGAGCACTATTGTAAGTGCTGTTATTTGCAGTATTTGCTAATCTTTTCTGAAAGATTGAAAAATAAGGTTCTTCATTTGTATCTTGACTTTACATAGCCTCCTTTTTATATCAACATGTGAGGAAGAATATTTGTTTTGTCTGTCTATCTGTCTATCTATCTATCTATCTATCTATCTATCTATCTATCTATGCATTGCTGTTGGGGCTCAGGCAGGAGGTTGCAGTGTTCTTTAGTCCCACTGAGATAGTCCTCATTCCAAGTGACTTAGAATTCATTTTCTCTAACTTGCCGACCCCGAAGGGGCCCCTGCCTTTTGTAACATTTTGTACAGAAAAAAACTGCAAACAAATAAAACCAGATATGTCTCTGTTTTGGAGACGTTAAAAGCAAGGGTGTACCCTAGAAGTGTGTGAAATGAAATGAATGAAGACTTCAAGGATGAACACGTTTGGGTGGCAGGGACTCGTTTTACATATTGTCACATAGGTTAGGGCTGCAGGGTCCTTTTAAACTATGTCACTTCAGGGAATGTGGTTTTCCCCTGAATGGTTCTTTTATTCATTCTATAAATAGCCAGGTGAAAGCCGAGTGGTGAGCTGACTTTCAGCCGTAGTTCAGGGCAGCGAACTAGGTTCCAGCAAGTCTCTTTGCCCCTCCCCACACCAGATGCACACAACCCCTGCAGCCTTCACCTAGCCTCTACCAAATCTGTTCTGCATAAAGGAAGCCCTTGGTGGTCACTGATCACCTCCTGTGAATTCTGAGAAGCATCAAGTTGCTCTGGGACATTTGGTTTGGA
>NW_026131706.1:0-39577 GCF_903995435.1 Acomys russatus
TCACCTAAAGTCCCAATAGTGTCCTCCTCTCTATCCCACGTTCCTGTTAAGTAAAGTTTATCAGAGGGCAATGCACTTGGGCTAGTGTCTCAATATAAGCAAATATATACCATTTATAACTTTTTGCTTCTGGGTAAACTCACCCATTATGAAAATTTCTACTTCAATCCATAAGTCCACAAATTGGGGAATACATTCTTTTTTAACTTTTATTTTATTAATTTATTCATATTACATCTCAAATGTTATCCCCTCGCTTGTATCCTGCCATTCCTCTTTTCCTCTCATTTTCCGTTTTCTCCCCTAAGTCATGATTATGACTGAAGTGTACTACCTCCCCTGTATATGCTCATAGGGTATCATGTATCTTCTTAGTTGCCTGCTATCCTTCTTCTGAGTGCCACCAGGTTCACCATTCAGGAATGTGTCCAAATATGAGGCCCCAGAGTACATGGAAAAGACAAACTTCATTCTTCACTCAAATATGTCAAAGTCCTGTCTATTGGCTAGATCTAGGTCTGGGTGTAAAGTTTATGGCTTGTATTGTCCTTGGCTGGTGCCTAATTTGAGTGGGACCCCAGGGTCCTAATCTGCCTATCATAATGTTCTTCTTCTAAGTTAATAGGATTCTCTGGATCCTTCAAATGTACCATTCTTCCATGCTTCTTTCATCTAGAGTCCCAATAGGATGTCCTCTATTCTGTCCCAGTTTCCTGGTTAGTGAAGACGTTCATGGAACATGCCCCTTGATGTAGAAGCATATATAAGGGAGTAAATACCATTTAAGTCTTTCTGCATCTGGGTTAACTCACTCATTATGATGAATTCTGTTTCAATCTTTTTGTCCCCAAATTTCGGGAAATCCTTGTTTTTAAAGCTGAATAGTATTCCATAGTGTAAAATGTACCACAGTTTCTTTATCCATTCTCCTACTGAGGGACTCGGGTGCTGTTTTCATGTTCTGGCTGTTATGAATAAGGCTGCTATGTTCATGGCTGAGCAAACTTTCTTGATGTGGTCAGGTTCATCTTCTGGGTATATACCAAAGAGTGGAATAGCTGGGTCTTCCAGAATCCATATTCCCAGTTTCTGATACTGCACAAGATAGATTTCCAAAGTGGCTGTACTAGTTTGCATTACCACCAGCAATGAAAAAGTGTTCTGCTTTCTCCACATCCTTTCTAACATTTGGTGTCCCTTGAACTTTTGATCTTAGCCACTCTGATGTTTGTATGATGGAATATAAGAGGTTTTTTGATTTGCATTTCCTTCATGACTAGTTAGGTTGAGCATTTCTTTAAGTTTTTTTCATCCATTTGATATTCCTCTGTTGAGAACTCTCTGTTTAGTTCCAAGCCACATTTCTTCATTGGGTTATTTGGTTTTGTGGTGTGTAATTTCTTGAGGATTTTATATATTTTGGATTTTAGACCATTGATAGTTGTAGGGTTGGTGAAGATCTTTTAACAGTCTGTGTGCTGTTGCTTTGTTTTTTTGACAGTTTCTCCTGCTTCACGCAAGATTCTTAGCCTCATGAGGTCCCATTTATTAATTGTTGACCTTAAGGCTTGCGCTGTTGGTGTTCTGTTCAGGAAGTTGTGCCAATGTGTTTCAGGCTCTTCCCCACTTTTTCTTCTATCTGACTTAGTGTCTCTTGTTTTATTATCAGGTCTTTGAACCACTTCGATTTATGTTTTTTAACACATAGACATCCAGTTAGACCAGCACGATTTGTTGAAGATGCTATCCTTTTTCCATTGAGTGAATTTGGCCTCTTTGTCAAAAATCAAGCGACCATATGTGTGTGGATTCATATCTGGGACTTCGATTCGATTCCACTCATCAACCAGCCTGTGACTTTGCTAGTACCATTCTGTTTAAATTTCTGTTGCTTTATAGTACAGCTTCAGATCAGGTATGCTGAATCTTTCCACTGGATGATCTTTTATTGTACAAGATTGTTGTAGCTATTCTGGTTTTTGGTTAAGAGTTGAAATTTCAATGTGTTTTTAAAAATGTGTAATTAGTTTGATAGGGATTGCACTGATTCTGTAGATTGCTTTTGGTAAGACAGGTATTTTTACTACATTAATTCTCCTGATCCATGAGCATATAAGATCATTCCATATTCATCTCATCTTAAATGTCTTTCTTTAGATTTTTGAAAATTTTTTCGAACAAATCCTTCACTTGCTTGGTTAGAGTAACTCCAACATATTTTATATTGCTTGTAGTTAATGTGAAGGCTGCTGTTTTCCTAAGTTCTTCCTCTGCAAGCCTGTCATTTGATTATAGGAGGGCTACAGACTTTTTAGAAATAATTCTGTATCCAGCCAATTTGCTGGAGGAGTTTATCAGATGTGGTAGTTCCCTGGTGTAATTTTGAGGATCACCTATGTATTCTACCATATCACCTTGATATAGGGATAATTTGACCTTCTCCTTTCCCATTTTGATGCCCTATGCTCCTGTTGTTTTCTTATTGCTCTGGCTAGAACTTTGAGTACTGTATTGAAGAGATATGGAGAGAGGGGAAAGCCTTTCCTTGTTCCCAATTTTAAAGGAATATCTTTGAGTATCTCACCATTTAATTTGATTTTGGATTTAGGCTTGCCGTATTTAGCCTTTAGTATGGTGAGGAAAATGCCTTGTATTTTTGATATCTTCAAAACTTAAAAATAGGAATGGGTTTTGTATTTAATCAAATGCTTTCTCTACATCTAAGGAGATTATCATGTGGTTTTTTTATTTTCAATTTGTTTATATTCTGGATTACATCTATGAATTTACATATATTAAACAATCCCTGCATGCTTGGAATGAAGCCAACATTGGCATGGTGAATGATATCTTTGATGTGTTCTTGTATTCGTTTTGCAAGTATTTTATTGAGTAATTTTGCATCAATGTTCATAAGAGAAATTGATCTGAAATTCTCTTTATTTGTTGGGTGTTTGTGAGGTTTAGGTATCAATGTGGCTATGGTTTCATAGAATAAGATTGGTAATATTCTTCCATTTCTATCTTTTGGAGTAGCATGAAAAGTGTCGGTATTAATGCCTTCTTGATGGTCTGGTAGAATTCTGCACTGAATCCAGTTGGTCATGGCATTTTTTGGTTGGGAGACTATCAATGATTGCTTCTATTTCTGTAGGGGAATTGGTACTAATTAGCATGTTTGTCTGTTCTTCCCTAAATTATGGAAAGGGAAATTGATAAAGAAAGTTGTCCATTTCCCTTAGATTTTCCAATTTTGTGGCATATACGGCTTCGAAGCAGGATCTTACGATTCTTTGTATTTCTTCAGTGTCTGTTGTTATGTCTCCCATTTCATTTCTGATTTTGTTAATGTGGAAACAGTCTCCCTGCTTTTTACTTAGCTTGCCTAAATGTTTGTCTAACTTGTTGATTTTCTCAAAGACCCAGGTCCTGTTTTGTTGATTCTTTGGACTGTTTTTTTTTTTTTAGTTTACAGTTTGTTAATTTCTTCCCAGAGTTTGATTATATCCATATGTCTACTCCTTTTGTGTGTTTCTACTTCTTATTTTTTTAAGGGCTTCCACTTGTGTTGTTAAGATGCTTATGTGTGATGTTTCCAATTTCTTTGTAAAGGCACTTTGTACTATGAATTTTTCATGTAGCACTACTTTCAATGTATCCCACAAATTTGGGGAGGTTATTCCTTTATTTACTTTTAGTTTCAGGAAGTCCTTGATTGCTTTCTTTATTTCATTCCTATCATTCTGGAAATGATTGCTAGGGTGGCAATAGAAAACAAGAATTTACACTTCCATGTTGAACCAAATTGAAAAGAAATGTAACATTGGTAAAGGGGGAAAACGTAGTAACTTAGAGTGAGTGTTTGCTATTCATGCTCTACTCTGCCCCAAGGACCAGGTGGTCTGAACAACAGAAATTTGAAGGGTTCAGATAGAAACTGAATCTTGGGGAGTCTAAAACCAAAGGTCTTTAGAGAAAAGTGTACCCATGGAAGAATCCTTCAATGTCACAAAATCACCATAATCTTTCCCAACAACTGTAAAACACGTTCCTTATCAAAATGGTGATGAGGGTTATGATGAAATGGCATAGACTCCAATAGATATACTAGATTTAATACATTTTAAGGACTCTATCATCAGGTATGGAATAAATTTTACTTACATTAAGCAAAGGCTGAATAACTGGGCCATTCAATTTTGATTGTTACCCATGATTGGAAAAGGTGGATTTCAGCATTACTACCAGCTGATAAACATTAGCCATGCTTTTCATGGTGACAAAAAGAGACAGAGAGATGAAACCATGGAAATAGTAGGGGCATAAAAATTAATAAAGAACAATTGCAAGGTAGTGATGTTTGGCCGACTTAAGACAACAAGTCAAATATGATGAGACTATGATTTAACAGTATTTTACTGCAGTCTTAGAGCTTGGGACATGGTGGGAGACCATAGTAAGATAACTGTTCCCTTTCCTGAGGTATTTCAATGGACTCAGGAAGAACAGAATTTCTGGAGAAATTAGAATAGTACAAGGATGATCAATAGCAGATACTCAGAACACACAGGCACTGAAACTCATTATGGCATATGAGAAGTTTAACATAAAATTAAAGGGGTCAATGAGATGCTTAAAAGAAAGGGGAGCTCCATTTTACAAAAGGGTATGAGAAATTGTAAATATTACTGTTACAGTTCATCAAAATTATATTGTAGGACATGCATTAGACAGAGATTAGACAGAGATATTATAACACATGGTACTTTAATTGTGGGAGAATTGGTCATTTTCAAAGTAATTGTAAGGCTACTGATTTCTGAGTTCAGAATGAAGGATGTACTCAATTTGTGGAAATATTGGACTAGGAATTGTCAAATTAAAAGAGATGTTCAATGTAACATCTTAATGGCGATAAATGTGAGAAGGGACCCTTGAGCTCCAGTCACCATGAAAAATACACTCAAGATATCCATTGTCAGTCCAGAAGTATTGAAATCTCAAGAAATTTGAAATTAGATATTACTGATCTAATCCATGCAACTGAGGGCAGTACAGCCTTGAATATGGCCTCAACTCTATTACATTAAAACCAAAGATTGAATGTTACAAAAGCAATACTGTTGTTTAAGGCCCTTTGTTTTTAGGGGCTGTGGGAATTATTGTAGGAAGAGGTAGGTTGATTTCTCAGGGTCTTTTCATGCATCCCATCATTATAGATGGTGATAGAAAAGAGGAAATTAAAAGTATGGCATGTGTAAAAATGGAAGTGCAAATTACTTTAGCAGAGAGATTTAGTCAGCAATGATTATTTGTTCCATTATGCACAAAGCTACTGTGATAGAATGAGCAGCTGCATTTGAAGTAGGTAGAAACATGTGTTCCAGCAAGCAATATTAAAGATCGGAGATTTACATTAATAATAGAAGTGAAAGGTGTTCAATGTAAGGTGTGTTCAACACCAGTGCTGTTATCATTATTATTTCAAACAAGTATTTGAATATAAAATTGGACAGGAAAAAGAAAATCAGGAAATTACAAATTGGTAAAAGATTGCAAATTAAAAAAAGCATACAATGGTTTAAGTGTTTGGCACCAGAAGGGCAGCCAGGGAAGCTAAGACACTTTGTGGCTGCCATGCCCACCAATCTTTGGGAAGGGATCTCCTACAACAATGGGGTACTATGATTAATATTCCTGTGATTACAGAGAAAAACAATGATGAAGCTAAGGTTGAAATCGTTCATGCTTCTAGAAGGGAAATTACAATGAATAATCATTAGCTACTTCAAGCTGTGTCCACTACCAAAATCAGAGAGGTATTGAATTTCCAGATATATAAGAGGGGCCAATACTGAGTCAACAAAACCCTTGTCCCCAAGGTGAGGGTCAAACAGCCCTTTGTGCCAAGCAGATTTTCACTTAACAAAAAATATAATTGCAGGATCTTTCTCATTTAATACAAGAGCAATTAGAGATTCATCTTGTAGAAAAATTTGGTAGTCCTAGTAATGATCTTGTGCTTTTCGTAAAAAAGAAGTCACGTACTTGGAGTTTGATAACAGATTTGAGAGCAATAAATAGTGTAACACAAACAATAGGTCATTTACAGCCTGGAATTCCTTTACCATCTCTATTAAGTAAGTATTGGACTATAATAGTAATAGACTTAAAGATTGATATTTTTTACGAAACCCTTGGATGAAAAAGATAGGGAAAGTTTTGCGGTTTCATTACCAACACTGAACAGTACTTGTAAAAACAGAGATACCATTAGAAGGAACAATCACAGGAAATGTTGAATAGTCCCTCTATAAGCCAAAATTTTGTGTAATGGCCTTTCGAAATAAATTTCAGAAAGTTTCCTCAGTCTATCATTTTTCCTTATATGGACGTTTTTCTGTTGGTGGATATTTATGTGATGTTCATAAAACTACTTAAAAAAATACAACGAATTCTACCATGTTAGGGATTACAGATAGCTGTAGAAAAATACAGAAATGAGAATTCCTTACATATTTAACCTATAATATGTCTGTACGAGAAATTAAACCAGAGAAGGCATAGAATAATTGAAATAATTAAATAAATCTCAAAATGAAAGTGAGACATTAACTGGTGTATGCCTACAACTGGACTATCTACCTATGAGTTAAGACACTTATTTAAAACATTTCCAGGGGCGTCACATTTAATATGTACAAAATAAAAAGCAGAAAATGAGCTATTTTTGGAAGAACAAAAACTTCAAATGGACTATATTGATACAACAGACCCTACATTTGGTTTCATACTGGTTATTTTGCCTCCAAAACATTCTCCGACTGGGCTTCTAATTCAAAAGCAAGACAGGATCATGGGATTATTCTTACAAAAAAAGTAAAAAGTTGAAGACAAACATAGAAAAATTCTGAATTGATTGCAACGAGCTGAAAAAAAAACTTTTTCCACTGTCAGGGACAGAACTGATAGATATTGCAGTGCCTCTTACTAATTTTGAGATTATGTCTTTTTGCTAATTGTAGATCGAAGTACTGTTTGGGAGACATTAATGGCAAAAATCTAAAAAATCAAATATATAGAGTTTATAACAAGAACAGATTGGATCCTTTCTTGTACTGTAAAGTGGACACCAATACAGTTTCACTCACCATTTTTACTGATGCAAATAATTCGTGTATGGATAGTTATAAATCTGATAATATTTTTAGCTAGTCAAAAGCTCATTTGCATACATTGAAAAATCAGAAACTTTTGCAATCATTATGGTAACTTTGGATTTTCATGAATCTCTAAGTGTATTCACTAACTATCAGAATGCAGAATGGTTGTTCTGCTTATTGAAACCTTCGTATTTTCTCTTGATAACTATGAAATTACTATATTGTATATGGAGCAGCGAGTCTTCTGAGGAGAAACTATCCATTGTATATTGCTCATATTTGATCCCATAAAGATTTACCAGGTCCATTGCCACTAGCAAATGAAGAAATAGACCAATTGCTAATAGAAAATATGATCAAAGCCTCTTAATTTCATAGAAAACATCATGTTAATGGCAAGATTTGAAGAAAACGTTCCCTATTATGTGAGAACATGAGAGAAAAATTATGAATAGGTGTCCTACATGTCGTTATATACAGACATCATTCTAAATGCTGGAGTTAACTCTGGGAGTATGAAATAAGAAAGATTAATGTGTATTATTTTGCAAATTTGGGAAATTAAAAAATGTCCATCATACTATAGATACCTATTGAGGTTTTAGATTGCCAGCTGCCTAAGTTATGAAAATGATGAATGTGTAATTATTCATTTATTGGAAATAAGGGCAATTATGTAAATACCTGCCCAGACTAAGACTGACAATACCCCTGCATATGTTTCTCACATAAGGAAATTTTTTACTTTTTATGGTTAAACACATTTCTGCTTTACCATGTGACACAGCAGGGCTGGCAGTTGCTTAATGAACTAATTGTACCTAAAAATAAATGCTTTATAAAGAAGAGGATAGTTTAAGATTACCAAGGGCCGATTAAATAATGATTTTTTTGACGTTCAATATTCTTAATTTTGCTGATGAGTTGACAACAGTAGGAGAGATTTTGGCTTACAGAAATAAGTCAGCAATTTTGTCAAGCAATTTTCTGTAAAGTTTTATCCATCTGTGACTGGAACCTGCAATAATTTACAGATGGGACCAGGGGTATGCACATGTTTATAAAGAGAGTGAAAAAATATAGTGGCCAACTAAATTTATAAAGATTGGATATGATCAGGAAAGATCTCTTTGCACCTAAAGCATGAATGTATTAAAATAGCACGGGAAAACTCAGGGATACCTGGTTCCTATAACATATGCAAATGATTGATAACATTTCATTGCATGAAAAAATACAGATATTTATATTTATATAATTCTTGCACCTTGAATTTTCCAAAAATCTTTGTGTGTGTATATATATATATATGTGTGTGTGTGTGTGTGTTTGTGTGGGTGTGCCTACTTACACTAACTCTTCTAAAAGTGTCCTAATATTCAGAGAAAAATACATATTTATGAGCACAAAACAGTTAGTTTGCATGACTCAGCATCAAGGAATATATATTAGCTAATGTTTGATGAATAAATAGCATGCATTTCAACTTTCAAAACAGGCTAGGAAAAGAACTGGCATTAAAAAGTGTGGACAGAAACAGATGCTGGCATCTATTCCAACAAGTGGCCAATATATTATTTTTCTAAGGGTGCCCAAAATATGTTTTTTTCTAAACAGCACTAAGTAATTTTCAGAGAACAATGCTCCATTTCTAAGAGGTGAAATGGGTGATTTTGGTGGGCTATCAATACTTGTTTTACCCTCGGTGGGAATAGTTATGAATTAATAAATGTTTCATTTACGGATTTCTTTCTTATTTCTCTTATTTTTCTATCCTACATAGCATTACATATAAAAGGAGAGGGTATGGGAGGCAAATAAGAAAAGATATAAATCAGAATAGAATTTTCTAGACTACAAAGATTATTGATTCAACTAAATTCAAATATTTTACATTGGATTTCAAATATTTACATTGGTATTGCAGATCGATGGAATTTTAAGACTTTTATTCATATTTTGCTTTATGTGTTATATATTGTATAATGACAGGGACTTGAAATATATAATCTACATTTGTTGAAACTAAACGTAATTTTGTTTGATGTTTACTTAGTTATGAAAAATTGTAAAATTCATTGAAAAATGAGATGTTCAGTATGCACCTCATGAAAGCTAACATTTTTATTTGGATCACAGTGGTCACAGAAAGAAATTGGCATTGGTCACTTACAATTTTTATTAGATATTTCACTACTTAAGTATATAAAAACCACAGTGATGTTATTTTATTTAAACCGTGGAAAGTAGGTTAAGATTCAATAGAATATAATAGGTAGTGCAATAAATTCTCCAAGATTGTCAAATTCATATGGACTGCTCCATGTAAATGTGAATTTTACCAGATAATTCTCAATTTTTCATTGTATTTGGTTTTTTTTATATTAAATGGAAAGACAGAAAAGAAGGGAAGATAATATTGGTCCTCTTTTGATCCAAAGTGTGGGAAGGAGAACATGGAAGGGTATTTATCATTTATTTTGAACAATTTGATGTTTTACATTATAAACATCTATTTACATCGAGGGAGAGATTGGTGAAAACAACACTGAACAAACTAAGTGTTTATATATATATATATATATGTATATGTATATGTATATGTATATATATATGTATATACCCAAAGTGGGAGAGATAGTTTTTATTTACAACTTGATTTTGGCTGTACATCCCTGTACTTCAAGAGGCTCTTAATGAAAGTGCTTAAGGGCAAGGTTCTAGGTTTTGGCCTCCAGCTGAGGCTTGAGGTTCCAGCCACAACTCCTGGTACCAGTAGCAACGTTGTTGGATCTACTGGTCTGCTGAAAACATGCTGACTATGCCATGGACTAATATCCTTAAAGTTTAATTGGAGTGTTTTTTAATATAATTTTCAGATTATTGGGATAGTTATGTTGTTAGGGGGTACGGTCAATAAATAATATCATATTAAAATAATATTGATAGGAAAATTCAACCTACAGAACTCTCAAAGCTCTCATATATAAAACTAGATGGAGTTGGTCATGGCACAATATACATTTAAAGTGTAAGATTTGAGTTCTATATGACAGAACAATCTCTAATCAAAGCTTTAGACATAATTAAGGTGAAGTAGTATTTTTAACAATATTTACTCTTCATGTCTTTACATCTTATATGTATATCTGTATATGAATAATACATGTGTGCCTTGGACTCCCAGAAATAATTAAAGTTTGACATTGAATTGAATCTTTGTAGTGTTCAGTAGGAATATGTTCTTTTATAATCTGTGCCTGATGCAGATTGTTATCTTTTGCATTACAGTAAAGAGAGAACTTTTCCCTTTTTGATATGATGCCCTATTTCCAGCATTCTGAAGGTAGAGGAAGGATTATCTGTGAGTTCAAGACAAGCTTGATTTACACAGCAAGACGCAGTCCAGATCGACATTTATAAATAGTGTGGCTTTGTCTCAACAATAAATTAATGGAACTATTATTTGTCCACTTTCCTTGGTCTTTCTTTCTTTTTTGAGAGTAGTGTTGCTGGCATTCAAAGCAAGGCCTTTGAAAACCTATCTAACTATTTTACACCTCAGATATATCCTTTAACTTTAGGGAAAACACAAAAAATTAGGAGCAAAATCCTTTTTTACTACAAGCAAACTTACACTTGAGCAAACAACTGATATTTTTAGGAGAGCATATGAATCATTTACTTTAATAAGAGAAAATATGAAGAAGACAAAAAATTTACTCATTGGAATGAAAGCAATAGTGAAGAAGAATAAAAATATGTATAGCATCTTACAAGATAAAGACTGAAAACTAAACTAACAATGAGGACCTCAGCCACAGTTAGGCTATCTATGCAAGAAGGAGGCAAGCTTAATCTACAAACGGTGTAGAAAATGATTCAACAACTCAATGTGTGCTTTCCATAAAGCTAGAATATGGAGAAAGAAGTGGAGTAATGGAAAATAATTATAAGAGTATTTTAAGTTTTGTGATGCTGTGGATTGTGTCCAGAGACACAACTGTCTACAACTGAACCACACCAGCAAATCTAAGAAGTAAGCTTTTTTTCTCTAATAATGGTTTTTATAATTTAACTTGATGACAGTCTTATATTTAAAACTTAGAGGGTGAATTAATGACATTGCTGTGGATTTAATATCATGCAATTTTGCTGATGCACCTCCCTGTTCCCCTGTATTCTTAGGCAAAAAACAAACAAATATTTAAAATAAAAAAATGATACAAAGATATTAAAATAATCTAAACTAAAAGATGCATGACATAGATTTCATAATAGTGATAACATATTAAGAAAAGTAAGAATCGTTAAGACTCATTAGAGTGAGTTAATCAAATATAAAAAGAGTATCTTAAATTAAAATTTTAATACATGTATTTTTTTACATACAATTACATTATAACAAATATATCCAATAAACTACATACATCAATAAGAACCAAGAAAGAGTCACGAATTTTATAAATGTCACATTCAAAATATTTTCTATATTGGTCCATGAGAACCTTGAGAAAACTTTTTCCTGTCTTCTTGAGTGTAAAATAGAAAATTAAAATCTATTGTCTATCATATCTCATCTCTATCTACATAAATCTATCTAGATTTAAAATCATCTTAACCCCTAAACAACTCAGCTATTTGTAGAATTTTACTATCGGGTTTCAACCACATAAAGTACTTTAGAAGGAATAAAAATTATTTACATTAATAAACCAGAAACGCAGCCTTAAAAAAATGGACAATGACAATTTGCTACCTGAGCATTTGCTGAAAACTGTCTTGCTCTCTTTCACTCCCCTGAACAGCTGCAAATCCCATTAAACTAGAGACCATGAAAAGGAAGCCCTAGGCCCTAGACTTCCTTCTCCACCCTCAACACAGCAGCCAATAGCTACAAGAAAGAAAGCAGGGGGCTCAGTGCCTGCTCATGTGTTTCCCCACTCTAGAAACAATGTCAATATAGTGTCTTCAAGCTGAGAGCACCTTTATTATAACCCAGTGAGAAATGGTGTGGTAGAATCTGTTTGAAATTGTTTACCTTTTTATCATGAAGCCAATTTCAATTCACCCACCAAGGAGAGCTCAGAAGTTACATCTCTCTGTGACTCATGGAGGTGAAAAATGAAATACACCGCAGCATCCAGACATGTTCACTTTAAATTCTCTACCTGCTCATTTCCATACAGAAAGGACTATGCTTGCATATTTTTAATAGAATATTATACACACACAGACTTAGAGATGCGTATCCATTATCTTCCTGTGAGAGTAAATATTATGAGGATTCTTAGTACCAAATCCATTTTATACTAAATTAGAAAGAGCATTATTAAAACTATCAACTTACGAGAATAATGTAGGCATTTTGATAGGAAGTTCCTTGAATCCACAAATTTATTGTGGTATGATGGATATTTTTACTTGTTAAATTTCCCAGTCCCCGAACAAGGGACAATATTGCCTTTTCTCATGTCATCTTCAATATCCTTCTTCAGAATTTTGAAAATGTTTTCAAAAAAGTCCTTCACTTGCTTTGTTAGAGTAACTCCTAGATATCTTTTATTCTTGTGGCTAACGTGAAGTGTGTAATTGTTCTAATTTTTTCCTCTGCATGATTGTCATTTATACATAATGTCACTATTGAATTTTGTGAAGTGGTTTGGAATCCAGCCAATTTTCTGTAGGTGTTTGTCAGCTGTAGCAGTTCTCTCATGGAATTTTTGAGGTCACTTATGTACATTATCATATTATCTGCAGAGGAAATATTATTGTTGTTAGAAAACAAACAAAAATATATTTATGTTTTTAAAATATTGGGCATATAGTCCCCAAATTACTGGTCATCCTGTATAACCTGCTTGAGAGCTCCAGGGAGTTTGTTAGACTCTGTCTTTAAAATTAAGATGAGGATAACACAGCAACAAAGACAATCCAACAAACCAAATGTCTGTAGGTGGAAAACAGGAGCTAATATTCACAGCAAAAAGGGCTGTAGCAGGCACTGTACTCTGAAAGTGTAGTAAACAGGCTAATTGGAAAGAACTGATACTGCATGATTGTTTTTCTCTAGAACATAGGTTCTTCTTCAGGACATAAGGGTTAGTCTGCCCTGTGAACAATATTCTTAGGATCTCATAGTCAACCTCACACACATGAAACTTGTAGAACAGTACAGTGTTTATTAAATTAAATTATGCCGTCTTTTATCTGATATTACTATACACATTGGATGCCTGAAAAATAGGTTACAAAATGGCGGAGGATCACAGAGAAATACATAAATAAATCAAAATTAACTCCTGACATTTAGGAGAAGGCCCATGACTGATTAATATTTCCTTCAATGCAAACCTCTCTGGCTTTTCTTATTTTGTCATAAAAAAATAGCACACAACAATTCTACCCATTGAAGGCAGTTTGTCTTAGCATACTCACAGGTCTATTACAAATATTGAAGTAGTGTGGGGCAAATAAATAGAAAAGAACAGTGGTTATCTCACACTAATGTGGATGTAACAGTTCGCCTTTGCAGCATATTTTGAATGGATTATATATGCTTAAAATTTAACTACAAACTAAATATTGAGAAAAAATAATGTACCCTTCCTCTCCCATAATGGGACACTTTATGTCCCTTTTTCACTTAGACCGTTGAGGTCCATCTTCTGTTTAATTTTCCTCTTAGGGTTGAAGATGTATGATGCTCTGTGAAATCAGAAAACATGTAGAATTTTCTTGAACAGGCTACCAAGTGTGTTGCTTGTTTTCGCTCAGGTAGCCATAAGAGGCATGCTTAAAAGAAAAAAGAAAGAGGAAGTGTGTTAAACTGAAATAATTTGCGTTGATAGGAGTTTCCATATTTTTAAAGCCAGTGAGCCACTTGCAAGCATTATCACATTATTGTTTTCAAGGTACTAGCATACAGAGTCAGAGAGAACGAGATATAGATAGAGATAGATAGATAGATAGAGAGATAGATAGATAGATAGATAGAGAGAGAGATGCATTGAGAGACAGATAGAGAAAGAAACACAGAGACAGAGAAAGGGAAGAAATGAAAAAACTAGGACAGTAAGATAACTGAAAGGTTCCTCTTTCCAGATGCCTTTTGGTTTAATGATAGTCCTGAGAATCCAAAACATTCTTTAACTCTGAAGCATATCTTTTTTTTACCTCCACTCCTCAACTTTTGAGAAGTCGGGCCTACCTAAAATCTCACGTTTCCCGTTGGATTTATGTCAAACCTATGTATACACAGTGGATGTATATGATTCATTTCTCATTTGAATGTTGAGAAGCAAAAGGGCATTGTTATAGATTTCTATTGTAGAACTTTTTCCACACATTTTGCTGTGATAGAAGACCCAGTCAGTGGAAGCAAACTGGGTGAATAAATAAATGAATTCAGGAGGAGTTGGGCTTCAGCACACATCTGAGTGAGTATAAAGGAAGGAGCCATTTGAAAATCATATGGGTTCAGGTTGAATCTCTTGCTCTTCTTATGCTCTTTCTCAATAATTATCTGAAAGCCGACGCTAATTTTCTGGGCTACCAGATCAATTTGTGAAAATTCTGACACAAAGTGTCAAATTCATTGTCCGCATTGTCTTGGTAATGGGCATAAAAAGGGCTGCTATAGGAGACTATTTAGCTAATGAGTCCTTCAGATCACTAATCTATTTTTATCTCAGTATGAGATATAGAGACTGATTTCATGGTGACAATGACGGTTGTCAAGGTTAAGACATTTATATGAAAATATTACTCTTTTAGCTATCTATAATTTCTAAAACTTTTAACTGAAAATATGTTTGATGTGTTTTCTACTTTGCCTGATTCAATGTTTCTGTTCCTTATAGGGGTAGCTGTAACTAGACATGAATGGCTAAATCAGCTTCATTGTTTTTATTCGGTTTGGTTTTCATTCTGCAGGTATGACCTTAAATATTGTCCACAAAACCCCTCTGCCTTGTCCAATGTAAGTCAAGTTTATAGATATATTCCAAGTAAACTCACTCAGAAAAGGAAACAATAGGGCTTATTTCATTGTGAAAAGACATACCCAAAGTGGGCCACAGATTATGTTGCAGTATTCCAAATGTATAATCTCAGTACGGAATCTGGACTCATTGTTGAGCTTGGCCCCTAAAGGAAGGTGTGATTGGGGATGATTGAAAGTCATACTCTTTTTAAGAAACATTTATGGAGTTCAATTGTACAAGGATATTTGTAGTTGTTATTACTGCAGTAAAACCCAATGGTTTTCTTCAACAGTGAGTTTTAACATCAGATGTGTAACCTCTCTAAAATTGATAAAGATTTTCCCCAGCACATTAAATGCATAGCTTGTTGCAAGGTGGTTTATCTTATGAAGAAGACTACCAGATCCAAGAGAAAAATGTAGAGAACACGTTAATTCTATTATATTGATGTTTGTTTAGTCAGTAGTAGACCTATTCTAAACCGTGATGCTATGCAATGTGGACCATGACATTTTTCCCAAGCTGAAGAAATTTCTTAAGTCCCCCAGGACAGGTATTTTTGATTTACAAATTTCAGGATATTGAAATGCACCTACATGTGATCATATTGGTGGAACCTGTGGCCTCGTGGATGAGTACTGTGCTGTCGCTTGTGGGTAATCTACTGTTGCCAATGTGTGATGAGGCACTGTCAATGGCTGTATGGCATTGTCATTTCTTGATGCGACCTCGCTGATGGGTGAGGCAAAAGTGGAGTAATACAATCAATAGGATCCTCCCAATGTCTGTAAGAAATCTTGGGAAGTTGTACAGGTTAAAAAATGATGGTTCATGTACAGTTCTCCTTGTTACATGTAAAAGCTGATACAGATTTTTATGTTAACTGTGTGCTCACAGCTTGAAAACAACAGCTCATATCTACTTCCCTTGTTTCATATCCAATGCATCTAGCCAGATAAGTTGCATAATGGACATGAAACCAGGGAGTGAGCTATGGTAAATAATCATTTCCCTAATAAAACCCTGTGCAAATTGTCTAAATTTAAGGAATAAAACCAATGACTTCAAGGTTTAAATGTGAAATCTCTACATTTGATAATATCTTGTCAAAGAGTTCATTGTGGGATATTTTCCATTTTATCAATATGTTAATGCCCGGCTAGTGCTCTGGAGAGGGTGCAGGGTAGAATCTCTGGTATTGGATTGTGGATGCCCTTCTAGTTCACTTTATCTTTTGGGTGACTAGAGCTGATGGCTCAGGCTTGAAAGAAGATCAGGATTGAAAGAAGAAAAAGGAAAGAAAGAGAAAAAGAGCCCAAGGTTTCTTCTCTAGGGACTGGCTGTACTGCAGTTGAGGAGAACTTAAACTGACCACATTTTTTCCTATGGCTGAGGCTGTAAAAGCGGCTTCTGGCTAGAAACTGCATGGGGTCGTAAAAGGAGGCTCTTTGATCTGTAGATAGGCATCTTTGCGGAGATCTCCAATAAGTTGGTGTAAACGTAGGCTTATTAGCCGTAGAAGGCTGATGCCCCTGAGGCTACTAACTTATTTGCTAATCTATAGAGAAATAAGAAGTAAGACAGAGAGATAGAAAATAAACCACTCACACACATACGTTCAAGAGAAGAGGACCAGGACAAAAGGTGGATGAAGTCAGGAGTTTTAACTTCAACTGAAATTAAGCTGCTCAATCTTTTCTCCTCTGTTCTCCCTCATTTTCTCCTCTGTTCTCCTTCATTTCTCTCTCGTTCTCCTTCATTTTCTCCTTTGTTCCACTTCATTTCTCTCTGGTTCTCCTTCCGTTTCTCCTTTGTTCTCCTCTCACTTTTATTTTAGCCCATATATATACTTCTGAGAAAAGGGAATTACCTCATAGTTAGAAGAGTACAATTAATCACAAAAGCAGGTGAATTCTAAAATACAATAGGTTACATGCTTTAAATCTAAACATTTCTTATCTATGTATCCATTATGTAAGTTCATGGTGAGATCAAAATGACGAAGGCTGGCAAGGTCTAAGGTTAACAGGATCTGAAACTTACAAGAGTATACAACCTATCAGTTAGGATGGACCTGACTATACATTGTTCAGCTATCTCTTAGTTCATATGAGCTCAGGACAATAATTTTGTCTGTCTTTCATAATAAGAAACAGAGTAAATTCAGACATCTCTATGTAACTTCATTCCACATAGGTTCACATGGAATTTAAACAAATTTGGCTATATTTATGGTAGGCTTATCTGAAGCCACAAATCTGATGGTAGGCTATCCTAAGTGAGGCATCAGGAGATCCACAAAGGCATTTATTGCAGCCGTAAACCAACTTTAACTTTTAAAACTATTTGAGCCAAATCAGGAATTCCATAATCAGGGATTAATTTATTTGGGTAACAAAAAATATATCTTCAATATGATCCTCTAGGAAGTTTACTCAATCAGATCTGGTCAGTACCCAGAAGCTAACAATTCACACCAATGCCAGATGTATTTATTTTTGGTTTTTCGAGACAGGGTTTCTCTGTGTAATCTTGGCTATCCTGGACTCGCTTTGTAGACCGGGCTGGCCATGAATGTAGTCCTGGCTGTCCTGGACTCTTTTTGTAGACCAAGCTGGCCTTAGACTCACAGTGATTCACCTGCCTCTGCCTCCCTGGGTGCTGGGATTAAAGGCATGCGCCACCATGCCCGGCTCTAATGCCAGATTTCAGAGAGATGCAGTAGTGCACAATTAACAGGGTAGTCAGAGGTTGGAAGCAGTTCTGGTGTACATCACAATACAGACCTTGCAAATATCGGATCACCTCCAGAGATCTCTCATGCCTCCTGGACTTTCCCAAATCAATGGCTCCTGACAGCCTGTCAGAGGCTGGAAGCAGTTTTGAGGTACATCGTGGTATAAGACCTTGCAAACACCAGATTACCTCTTAGACAGCCCACATGCCTAGTGAGCTCCCTGAACAGGGCGGCTCTTGGCATCAATAGATGCTGACATATGTATTATACAGGAGGGAACATGTTTAAAAGCAGTGGCCTCAACCCTCCTCTACAGTCCATCTGTCTCTTTTCTATAAGTCTGATGTTGTGGATTCTCAGAATAGTAATTCTCCCTGTACACCCTGGACTCAGGATTCTTGTCTCAACAAATACCTGGGCTTCTGCCATAGACCCTTGCGAATCTATTTGCCCATCACCTGATTGATGTCGCTGCATCCCCCGAGCCAATAAGGATACATGTCACACAGACTATAGCAGAGTGTGTGTGGCACGAAGTCATTAATAACATTCACCATGTGTACAAAACCAACACGGTTAGTGTAAAAAAGTACAAGTGTATCATACATGAACTTATTGACAATTTAAACTCCTGATTTTTCTGTACCAGCTCTGGTGCCCGATCTTCCTGATTCTCTTGTCCTTGTCTAAATTGTGGAGGATCATATGGTAGTCTGCGAAGCATCTCAACATTCTGGGACAACTCAAACACACATCTTTATTGTTCTCTCTCCTGCAATTGTTGATTTGTCCAAAATAAACATCAAAGTATCACTTTTATAGAAAATTAAAAGGCTTTAACTTTAACTTAAGTGTAGGCCAAAGAACTGAGAGTAAGGAGCTTTTAAATGCAGAAAACAAAATAATGTGCAAACAAATAAACAAAAACACACCCTATAGGCCCTAGGAAAGCAAAGTTAATTAGTTAGCTATAGTTGAGTTTTGCAAAAGTAGACAGTTTAACAGAGGCTGAGATAATTTAGTTAGGGATCCTGATCATAGGTTCCTACTGTAAGGTTGGGTAACATATAAAACAACCTATCTTAAAACCCACCCCAAGGAATGACTTTTATATATAAATTAATCCCAAATTAATGAAAGGCTGGACTCTCAGTCCATATGGGGCTATGGGGCCTACGGACTGGTTTTGTAGCACACTAGTAAAAGATATTCCTCTGAGTCACAGACTTCTGAACATCCAAAATATCTGCACAATCAAGTATACATCATTAATTCTGTGTCAGAGTCTACCTAGGATAGATATGTTTAATTCTCTGGAGCAATTGAATTGCAGCTGATGTGGAAGTCTGAGGTGAATAAACGAAGTCAATGAAATTTACAATATTAATGAAATATCCTTTCTGTTTTAAACTTAAAATGAACTTTCTATACCTCTTGTTCAGTATTTGTATCAGGAAAGAATCTGGTTATTTTCAAATCATAGGCTTCTATTTCTATTCATTAGTTGCCACATTGGACAATCCTTTCCCACAAAGGCAGATGCAGGAGTGGCAAAAAGCTCCTGTGCTGCATTTGTAGGGAAACAAAATGAATTGCTATTAGGTCATGCCTTTCTTTAATACACTGAATACAAGTTAACATGGAAAAGAATGCTCAGCAAGCACACAGGGAACTCGAGATATCCAGAAGTGGAGATCTGGCTGCGCTCTCCTCAGCTCCTGTACACAGGCAGATTGAAGACATGCTACTGATTGTTTTACAAGTTTATATTTTTATCTACATTTGAGAGTTTAGTTATTCATAAAAGTTTACTCTTAAAGAGTTCATTGAAATTCTTGATACTCGAAAAATCAGTGTAAGACAAAAAGAAAACTCAAAAACACATCCTTATCTACTTAATAGGATGATGAATAAATGGATATAATTTTACACAGAGTACAGCCAACCTGTCTATTTTTAAGTGTTCCGTAGATTTTTTCTGCGTCTGAAAAGCTAGTGCATTAGAAAGAGTGATGCATGTTTTTGAGAAATAATTATCATGCTTTCTGTGAAGTGAATTGAGCAAAAAGAGGGACTCATAGCTTTCCATTGTCAGAGGTAACAAATATGTATTTGGAAGATTTTGAGATTTACCCCAGTTACTCCAGAGGCTGACTGATATATGGGCACTATGGGTCCCACTACTGCAGCTGGGTATACATTTGTGTGTGTGTGTGTGTGTGTGTGTGTGTGTGTGTGTGTGTGTATATATGATAGATTGGGTTGTTTCCGTTGACTCTTGTTGTTCTTCCCCATGCTCCACAGTGATTTCTAGAATCTTAACATGTTTCTTGTCTTTGGTGTCTTGTATTAGTTCACAGAAATCTTCATCAGATTATGAGATAAAATATAAGCAATATACAAGAGATAGGTTCTCCTCAGAAGACTTGTTGTTCCATATACTATATAGTTATTTCATAGTTATCATGAATAAATGCAAAGGTTTCAATATGCAGAATGACCATTCAGCATTCTGAGAGTCAGTGAATAGAGGTAGCGATTCAGGAATATCCAACGTTACCATAAGGATTGCATAAGTTTCTGATATTTCAATGCATGCAGTTGGACTTTTGATTACCTTAAAAATTTTATCAGACTTATAACCAGCCATACACGATTTATTTGCAGCAGTATAAATGGTGAGTGGCACTGTATTGCTGTCCTCTTTACAAAGCAAGAAAGGATCCAAACTGTTCTTTTTATAAACACTATCTGAAGCCTTGTTCCTGAGCCCCTGATGCACTCCCAGTTAGCCCCTCACTCCCACTACCTGCTGGGATTCTAGCACTGTTGATGCCAGTCTGTGCTCTTTGTACACTCCACTGATTAACCTCCACTCAGGCTCTCTGCCTCTTGACTTAACCCTGCTTACCTGATGAAGCATTAATATGTGTGGCCAGGATCCTCAACTTTTCATCTACACCTTTTCTTTTTGTCCCTTTTAGAAAAATTTTCTTCCTTTTCTTCAAATGTTTTCAATTTCGGGTTCAAATTCCCCTTTTTCTAAAATTTTAACTCCCACTTCTTTTTCCTCTAAGTCATCCTGTTTTCAATTTCCTTCCTATTTTCTTCTTTTTTTCTTAATCTTCTCATTTTCTACTTCCTGTTCTTTTCTATTTTTTTCCTGCAAATTTTTCTTTAGGTGGTTTTCTTTTTCTTAATATTTTCCTTACTTTTTGTTTCATGTGATTTTCAGCTTTTATTCCTTTTTCTTCTCCTCTCCACCTCCTTGTGTTCTCATTTTTCTTCTGTTTTCATCCTTTTACTCAATTTTTTTCTCAATTTAGCTGATTGTTCTAAATCTTGATCACAATTTACTCATCCTATTTATTCTTTTTTATCCTTCTCTTTCTTTTATTCTCAGACTATTTCTTTTTTCTATATTATTCAACCTTTTCCTCCATTTTTATTTTCATCTTTTTCTTAATTATATTTTCATTTTACTTATTTTTCATCCTTTTCAACGTTTTTCTTCTTTTCCATTCATTTCTTATTTTTTCCTCTTTTCTTCTTAATCTATAATTTATTCAACTAATTTTTATCTTACTTTTTTCTTTTTTATCCTTTGTTCTTTCTTCTATATTTGTCTCCTGATTTGCCATAATATTCTCTCCTTTGTCTTATTTTTTCATGCCTTTATATTTTTTTTACTTTTATCTTAACCTCTTATCTATTTTTTGTCCCTATTTCTTTTTACTATTATTTATCCTTTTTTTCTATTTCTATTTTTTCCCTTCCTTTTTATTGTTTCATATTTCTTTTTCCTCTTGCCTTTCATTCTCATCTGTAACTTTACTCTTATTTAATATTTTCTTCACTTAATATTTCCTTTTTATCCTTTTCTTCTAATTTTTCATCGTTTTTGCTCAACTTCACCCTATTCTAAATTTAAACTCCCCATTTTTTTTGTTCATCCGTATTTGAATTTCTTTTTTTTTCAACTTCTCATTTTCAACAAATTGCCCCTTGACTTCTTCATCTTCATTTTCCCCTTTTTCTTACTCATTTTTACATTTTTCATCATTCTCTTCCTATTTTTTCTCCATGTTCTTCGTCACTGTCATTATTTTCCGGAATATTTTTTTTTGTTTTCTTAGCCATTATTATCATTTTCTTCAACATTTTTCTCTTTTTATTTTTCCTGTAGCTTCTGTTTAAATTATTCCCATGTTCTTCATTATTTATCCTTATCTTCATATTACCACATTTTCATTCAATTTTCTCTTTTTCTAAAATTTTCATTCATTTTTTTAGGTTCCTCTTTTTCATCTGTTTTTTTCTAAATCTTTTTCCTTTTCTTCTTTGGTTTCCTAATTTGATTTTGTTCTCATACTCCTCTTCCCTTTCTGCCTATTTTCAATTTTCTTTATTCTTCTTTTAATTTTCTCCTTTTTCTTCTATTTCATTCTTTTCTCCACCTTGTCTTCTTCATCTACTTCTCTTCATAATTTTCTCTTTGTAATTTTCATCGTTTTCTTCTTCTTTATCTGGTTTCATTAGCATTTTCTTCCTCTTTTTGTCATTTTCTGCAACGTTGTTCTATTTTTTGTCTGTTCCTTCTGCTTGATTTTTATCTTCTTTCTTCCCTTTTCCCCCTTTTCATTCTCAAGTTCCTCTCTTTCTAAATATTTAACTGCCTCATTCCTTTTTCCATTTTTCATTCTTTTTTAACTTTTTTCTCATTTTCCTGCTTTATTTTCTTTAATTTTTACCTTTTTCTGCTTCTTCTTAATCCACATCTATAACGTTTCTCTTCTTCTGTTTACATTTATTTTCACGTTTTTTCTTTTTCTGCTTTTATTCAACACTTTTTTCTCTTTCTTGCCTAATTATCCATATTGTTTTGTACCTTTCTTTTCTTTTTCTTTTCTCATCCTTTTTTCTGCTTTTTTCTCATTTCTTGTTCTGACATTTGTCGCCAATTATTGGTTATTATTTTCCTTTTTATGAACTTTTCACTTTTTTCTCTTCCTTTTAAATTTTGGGGTTTTTTTTTTGTTCTTTTTCATGTTTTTTCACTTTTTCTCCTTTTCTTCTTCACATGAATTTCATTTCCACTCTCATCTTCATTTTCTTCTTTCATTCAACAATTTTCTTCTTCATCCCTTTCTTATTTTAGTTACTTTCTTCTATTATTTTCTACTTCTATTGCCTGTTTTTTCCCTTTATTCCATACAGGAAAGTTTGACAAAAAAGGATGGATAAATAGATGAAAAAGAGGCACAGAATAGGTAAATGATAGATAAATGGATGGATGACAGACACAGGGTAACAAGTGTAAAGGGTAGAGAATTGAAGACAAACACAGACAAGCTAGATGATAGAATCTGTATATGGTTGATAGACAATCACTTGGCAAATAATTATGATAAAAATAGAAAAAAACATATGTAATAGATACAAATTAGATGTTCAGTAGAAGAGAAAATGAGGTCAGTGATGTGATACTTATGCATGAATGGTTAACAGGCACACCATAATGATGGGATAGAAGGGAGATAGATAGAAGATAATCAAATGATATGTAAAGGAAAGATGATAATTTGATGAAAGTAGACACATAAGAGACAGATGGATGCAAGATAAATGGTAGCTAATGATAACTGATACCTGGATGGTTGTCAATTACAGGATACCTTAAAGGATAGATGGAAGACAGGCATGGGATGGTTAGAGGAATGAATATACAGATAATGAGATATTGGATAGAACAGGATAAATAATTCAGAGATATTATAAAGACACATTATGGGTAGAAGAAATATGATATATATAGACATGAAGTATATAGAGGAAAGAAGATGAATAGATGAATCTGATGTATGGTACAAGGCTACAGAATAGCTATATAATAAATGATTCTTCAATGCAAGATAGAATCTGAATAGCTGCAGTATAGATTTAATAGCAGTGAGATAAAAACATGGTAACTAGAGGTGAGAAGCATGTCCAATCATAGGATAGGTGCAAAGTATGTGAAGGTAGATTGAAATAAGAT
Source organism: Acomys russatus (assembly GCF_903995435.1). Classification (NCBI taxonomy): domain Eukaryota; kingdom Metazoa; phylum Chordata; class Mammalia; order Rodentia; family Muridae; genus Acomys; species Acomys russatus. Next base: position 23,923 of record NW_026131706.1, read on the forward strand.
TGCTCCAGGTTACATGACACATACATTCAGTATAAACAGATTGTGAGTAAATGAAAAACTTGAGAATATTGAAAGTTAGACACAAGCTAAATAGATGTTAGGCGAGAGAGAGCTGGATGACAGATACAGTCTCTGTTCAACATAAACAGAAGGTAAAAGGCATATACTAGATGGAATGTAGACTTGTAAGTAGCAAAATTTTGATTATCCATAAAATAATTGATCTGAAAGAGCCAAAGCATAGGTAGATACTCAATTACAAATAAGTGTAAATTGGGATCAGAATATCAGGTTATATATGATATATAGGAAGTATACCCAGACAGATGAGTGAATTTGAGGCCACCCATGACTACAGAGTGTGTCCAGGACAACCAATGTTACAGAGAAAAACCCTGTCACAAAAATACACACACACAAAAACAAAGAAAGTAATCACTGGATATGTAGACAATAGCTTGTAGATAGATAATAAATGCTGAAAGATAAATTTATGTTAGTTGCGGAAGGGACAGATTGTTGAAAGAAAATTGTAGATAGTATATAGTTAATTTATAGTTATATGCATGATTAATATACACATAGTTGATAAAAATGCAGGAAGATTACATGTAGACAGATGATAGAGTCTAGAAATGTATGAGAGCAAATAGACAATTAGACAATAGAAGATAAAAAATTAAAGCTAGTGATACAGTAGATGTTAGGCTATAGATAATGAGATATAGAAAATAAATCATTGACATGATGCAAAGATGGATAGCACATGGTAGGGAGAACTTCTAGCTCATGGACATGAAGTTGACAACACATGTTTATTTTGATAATCACTGGGTATTGTGTTTATTTTTGTACTTCATTAATTTTATATTTTAATATATTATCTACTTTTGTCTTTAGGGATTAAGGTTAACATCCAATTATACAATGAGAACACATATTTTACATGATAAGAACGACTAATTAAAGAGTATTTTTACTAAAGCTCATGTTTTTACAAGGCCTAATCAGGTTAAATATCTCATGTTATCTAGTTCATATGTTAATTCTTTTCTCATTGTCTGACCTTGTAAAGACAGGGATGACAGAGGATAAATGTGAACTACTGGGTCTCCTTACTCCACATGTCAAATGCTAGCATGTGTGCCTTCAATATTCCTGTTTTAAAATAATTATTTCTTATTCAAGGTGTGTGTGTGTGTGTGTGTGTGTGTGTGTGTGTGTGTGTGTTCACGAATGTCACCCCCGTGCAGGATAAAAACAAAGTGTTCAGGAATAAGGCCTCTTTTCTACTATGTGGATGCTCTATTTGGGATCACAATCTTAGATGTACTGAAACATAAATTTATTTGTCAAAAATTTGAACAATCAAGAAAATAATCCAACATACACCGTTTGCATTTTTAATTACATATATGAAAATGCAAAGATATGGAACCAACAAGTTGCTCCTGCTCCTCTAAGATTCATTCAAATTCCTTAGTGGATCATTCTAATGTATGTATTTTACATATGAAAAAAACCTTCAGGATTGCATTACTTGCCACAGTCATACATCTTTATGATGTATACAGAATACCTGTTTTCATAGAGATGGAGGGATCTGAAAATCTGAAACCTAAGACTTCAATTTTATTCAGCAGAGTCTGACAAATAAGCAACCTGAAAGACCTCTGAATTCCAGGTCAGACTAGGAATTATAGTTCACGTTGGAAATAAAGAAAAGCTAAGGTCCAGGTGCGGAGGTACAAACTTTTAACCAAAATCATTGAAGGAAATGTGAGTTTTTATAAGGCATCACCTATATGTGAGAGTGATGCTTGAGAGATTGCTGAGGGAGAACTCAGGTCAAAACCACATGTACCTGAGAATGAGAAGGATCCAGGTGGTCATGAAAGATAGCTGGACAAGAGAAGAGAAGAGAAGAGGAGAGAGAGAGAGAGAGAAGAGAGAGAGAGACAGAGAGAGAGAGACAGAGACAGAGACAGAGACAGACAGAGAGACAGAGACAGAGACAGTCAGAGAGAGAGATAGAGACAGAGACAGAGACATACATAGAGACAGAGACAGAGAGAAAGAGAGAAGCCAGATTGGATAAGTTAGCTAAAAAAAGAGTCAAGCTATAAAACCTGGGTAAAACAGACAAAAGAGAAGTCAAAAAGCACAGGTAAGTATGAAAATATTAAGCAGTAAGTGTCTGATGCTGAAAACATTCTATACCTACATTAGACCTACGTTGGAACTACAGGTGCTTTTCTGTCTGATTTAGCATTTGTTGGTTTGCTTTCTCTCCGATCATATAGCATCAGACCTATATGTTTTGTAATAAACAACCAAAACACATCCCAAAGGTAGGTGTGAAAATTTCTTATGTATTATGTATCCCCTTTGAATATTCAAAGTCAATGTACTATCATTTAATTAATATGTTGTTGTTTGTCCATATGAAGACAAAATAGATAAAAACAATTTTACACACATAGAACATAGGTTATGACTCTAAGAACTATGAATGTTATCAAAGTAATTAGAGTGAACTCCAATGTCCTATGGGAACCAAGGTAGTTGAGCTGTTATCAAACTCACACATGAATGCACCATAATTTTTTTAGCCTCAACACCATATTTCTCTCTTGAAAAATACATTGTGTTAGATGGTAAGTCTTCCAGTCACTTTGGAGTGCATGACAACACTTCTTTTATCGACTGTGGTATAAAACATATAGACAGGGGCATACTAGAACACTCTTGGTTCTTTCCTTTTTTTTCTTACAATAAAAATAAAATTTCTTTCCAAAGGATATGTGCTGGTTTCTGCTGGAGACATTCATTCCTGTGCTGCATTCCATTCCTACCCCACTGCTTCATTACAGGAAATATTTTTCTTGGATAGATAACCAGAAAGAAATATATTTACGTCGTTAAAATGCTGGGCATATGGTCTCCAAATAATGGTAAGCTTGTGTAGAATAAGTGAGAGCTCCAGGTGGTGTGGTAGACACTCTCTTTTAAAGTAAGATGAGGATAACATACCAACAAAGACAATCCAACCAACCAAATGTCTGTAGGTGGGAAAAGGGTGCTAATGTTTACAGCAACAAAGTGTGTAGCAGGTACTTTTACCTGAAAGTGTAAAAAACAGGCTAATGGGCAAGAACTGATACTGCCTGAATTGTTTCTCTCTAGAACACAGGTTCTCCATCAGGACATGAGGGTGGGTCAGTTCTCTGAATAGTATTCCTAGGATCTCATAGTCAACCTCACACACTTGAAACTTGTAGTACAATATAGTGATTATTAATTTAAGTTGTGCCCTCTTTTATCAGATATTACTTCACACATTGGATGGCTGAAACATAGGTTACAAAATAGTGTAGGATCACACAGAAATATATGAATAAATCAAGATTATGTCCTGACATTTTGAAGTAGTGTGAGGTAAGTAAATAGAAAGGAATAGTGGTTATCTCACACTAATGTGGATGGAACAGTTTGCCTTTGCAGTATATATCCAATGGATTCATTGTGCTTAAAAAATAAATACAAACTAAACTCAGAAAAGAAAATAACCCAACCTCCCTCTTCCAAGAGGGGACACTTTATGTCCCTTCTCCACTTAGATCATTGATGTCCATCTTCTGCTTAATTTTCCTCTTATTGGTGAAGAGTTACAATGCTCTGTGCAATCAGAAAATATGGAGGATTTTCTTGACAAGGCTGCCAAGGATGTTGCCTGTTTTTGCTCAGATAACCATAAGAGGCATGCTGAAAAGAAAAAAGAAGGAAGAAGTGTGGTAAATAGAAATATTTTAGGTTGATAGGAGTGTCCACTTATTTTAAGCCAGTGAGTCACTTGCAAGCATTACCACATTATTGTTTTACTAGGTATAAGCACTGAGAGTGAGAGAGAGAGAGAGAGAGAGAGAGAGAGAGAGAGAGAGAGAGATATGAGTAGAGAGAGAGGGAGAGATGAATAGAGAGACAGAGAAAGGGAGGAAATGAAAAATATTTGAAAGGGAAGATTACTGAAGAATTCCTTTTTCCTGATGCCTCTTGGCTTAAAGACAGTCCTGAGAATCCAAAACCTTTCTTAACTCTGCAGCATCTGTTTCTTTACCTCCTCTACAGAACTTTAGTGAAATCAGAACTAACAAAAATCTCACCATCACATTGAAATTACGTCATATCTATTTATACACAGTGGAAGTAAATGATTCATCTCCCACTAGGAAGTGGAGGAGGACAAGCAAAAAGGTCATTGTTATAGATTTCTATTGTTGAACTTCTTCCACTCTTTTTTGCAGTGATACAGGACCCAGTCAGTGAAACCAAATGGGGTGAATGAAAAAGATAAATGCAGGAGAATTTGGGCTTCAACACAACGCTGAAGATCAGGCCAGGAGTGAGTAGAACGTAATGAGCCCCTTCAGAATCATATGGGCTCAGGTTGAATCTCTTGCTCTTCTTACTCTCTTTCCCAATGTTGTTCTGAAAACCAATGATAACTGCCAGGACTACAAGATTAATTTTCTGACAATTCTGACGCTTAGAGTCAAATAAAAGGTCCTCATTGTCTTGGTAATGTTCACAGAAAGGGCTACTATAGGAGACTACTTAGCTAATGAGTCCTTCAGATCATTTACCCAATTTTATCTGAGTATGTGATCATAAGGACCCAATTTCTGGTGACACTGACGGTTGTCATGGTTAAGGTTTTATATGAAAATGTTACTCTTTTAGCTATCTATAATTCGTAAAACATTTGAATGAAAATATGTATGATGTGTTGCTACTTTGCCTGATTGAATGTTTCTGTTCCTTTTAGGGTTAGCTGGAACTTGTCACGAATTGCTAAATTTTATTATATTTATTCGGATTGGTTTTCATTCTTTAAGTATGACCTGTAAATATTGTCCAACAAACCTCTCTGCCCTGTCTATAGTAAGTCATCACTATAGATATATTCTCAGCAAACTCACTCAGAAAAGGAAACAATAGGGCTTATTTCAATATGCAGAGACATACCCAAAGTGGGTCATCGACTGTATTGCAGTATTCCAAAATGTATAATCTCAGTAAGGAATCTGGATTCATTCTTGAGCTTGGCCCTAAAAGGAAGTGTGGCTATGGAAGACTGAATGTCAAACTCTTTTTAAGAAAGCTTTATAAAGTGAAATTTTACAAGGACACTTGTTGTTCTTATTACTGCAGTAAAACCCAATGGTTGGTTCAGCAGTGAGTTTACAGTCAAATGTGTAATTTCTTTCAAATTGATAAAGATTTTTCTCAGCATATAACACACAGAGCTTTGCAAGGGTGTTTACCTTATGAAGAAGACTACCAGATCCAAGAGAAAAAAGGTAGAGAGCATTTTAATTATATTATACTGATGATTGTATAGCCAGAATTTGACCAATTCTAAACTGTGATGCTGTGAAATGTGACTATGACATTTTACCCAAGATGAAGAAATTTCCTTATTCCCCCAGGACAGGTAGTTTTGATTCATAAATTTCATGTGATTGAAATGCACCTACATGTGACGATATTGTTGGATACTCTGACATCATGGATGAGTCCTGTGAAGTCGCTGGTCTGTAACCCACTGTTGCCAATGGGTGATGTGGCACTGTCAATGGAAGATATGGCACTGTCATTGCTTGATGTGACGATGCTGATGGGTGAGGCAGAAGTGGAGGAATAAATTCAACAGGATCCTCCCTAAGTCTGTAAGAAATTTGGAAGTGGTACACGTTAAACAATGATGGCTCATGTAAAGTTCTGCATGTTCCATGTTAAAGCTGATTCAGGTTTATATGTTATTGATTGCTCACTGCTTGAAACCAACAGCTCATATCTACTACTCTAGTTTCATTTCCAATGCATCTAGCCAGATAAGTTGTCTAATGGACATGAAACTAAGGAGTGAGTTATGGTAAATAATTATTTCTCTACTATCACACTGTGCAAAGAGTCTAAATTGAGGAATAAAACCAATGACTTCAAGGTTTAGATGTAAAATCTCTACATTTGAGAATTTCTTGTCAAAGACTTCTTTATGGAATATCTTCCATTTTATCAAGAGATGCTGAGATACCCATTATACAGGAAGGAACATGTTTAAGAGCAGTGGCCTCCACCCTTCTCTACAGTCCATCTGTCTCTTACCTATAAGTCTGAAATTCTGGATTCTCAGAATAGTAATTTGCATTAAAATTAATGGGACCTCTCTCCAGGTCATTAATAACAGTCAGCATCTGCACAAAAACAACACGGTTCATGTTAGAAAATATAACACAGTTTTACCATAGATGAACTTATTGACAACTTAAGCTCTGTATGTTCCTGTACCTGCTCTTGTGGCTGATAATGCTGATTCGCTTGTCCTTGTCTAAATTGTGGAGGTCCATATGGTAATCTGTGAAGCATCCCTCCATGATGGGACAACTCATACACACATCTTCCTTGTTCTCTCTCCTGCAGGTATTGATGTGTCAGAAATAAATGTCAAATTATCATCTTTATAGGTAATTGAAACGCTTAATGCAAATAACTGTAACTTAAGTGTGGCCCAAAAGACTGAGAGTAAGGAGGTTTTGAATGCACAAAACAAAAAAATACCCAAACATAAAAGCAAAAACACATCCTACAGGTCCAAGGAGAGGTAAGCTAATTAGTTAGCTATAATTGAGGTTTGTATAAGAATGCAGTGGACAGAAGCCAAGATAATTTAGTAGGGGTCCTGACGCATAGGTTAATAGAGTAGAGTTTGGTTACATAAATAAAAACCTGATGTCTGAAATACCACCCCAAGCAATGATTTTTATATATAAATTAAGCCCAAAGTAATGGAATGCTGGTCTCTCAGTGAATATGGGGCTATGGGGCCTACGGACTACTTTGTAGCACACTAGTAAAAGATATTCCTCTGAGTCACAGACTTATGAACATCCAAAATATCTGCACAATCATGTATATATTATTAAGCCTGTTTCAGAGTCTACCTAGGATAGTTATGTTTAATTCTCTGGAGCAACTGAACTGCAGCTGATGTGGTAGTGAGAGCTGAATAAACAAAGTCAATCAAACTTGCTATATAAATGAAATATCCTTTCAGTTGTAAACTAAAATGAACTTTCCATACCTCTTGTTCAGTATTTGTATCTGGGAAGAATCTGGTTATTATCAAATCATAGACCTCTATTCCTATTCGTGAGGTTCCGCATTGGAAAATCCTCTCCTGCAAAGGCAGACACAGATGTGGCAAAATGCTCCTGGGCTGCATTTGTAAGGAAACAAAATTATTTGCTGTTAGTTCATGCCTTTCCTTAATACACTGAATACAAGTGAACATGGAAAAGAATGCTCAGCAAGCCCACAGGGAACCTGAGATATACAGAAGTTGAGATCTGGCTGGCCTCTCCACAGCTCCTGTACAAAGGCAGATTGAAGACATGCTACTGATTCTTTTAAGAATTTAAAACTGTATCTACATTGAGAGTTTAGTTATTCATAAAAGTTTCTTCCTAAAGAGTGCATGGAATTTCATGGTACTCCAAAAACCCATGTAAGACAAAATGGACATTCAAAAATACATCCTTGTCTACTTAATAGAATGAGAACTAAATGGGTATGATTTGACACTGGGAACATCCAACCTGTCTGTTTTTAAGGGTTCAGTAGTTTTTTTGTGTGTCTGAAAACCTAGTGCAGTAGAAAGAGTGATATCTGTTTTTGAGAAATAAAAATCATGCTTTCTGTGAAGTGAATTGAGCAAAAAAAGGGTGAGTTTTAGCTTAACATTGTCAGAGGTAAGAAATATGTATTTGGAAGATTTTGAGATGTACCTCAGTTTCTCCAGAGGCTGACTGATCTATAGTCACTATGGGTCCCACCACTGCAGCTGGTTGCACAAGCTTTTGTTGTGTGTATATGATATATTGTTTTGTTTCCGGTGACTTTTGTTGTCCTTGTCCATGGTCCATAGTGATTTCTAGAGTCTTAACATTTTTCTTGTCTTTGGTGTACTCTATTAATTCACAGAAATCTTCATCAGATGAAGAATTATTAATTACAATAATTTCATCATTAAAATCTTCCTTATAATTGGAGTTCTTTGCCTCTACCAATGGTTTATTCTCAGCCTTAGCCTTGTCTTCATGTTGTGGGGAGCCAACTTTTTCGTGGCTATCATTTGCATAGACATCCTGGAGGTACATTGGTTTCCATATTTAACGGCTTTAACATGTTCATTGAATCCATCATTGACTCCTGTCCAGAATCTGAAGAATAAAGCACTCATTGTTACTAAAACACTAAAATGTGACATTTTAATATAACAGGACACTTTGGCTTTATTTCATGTTTAAGCAGAAACACATACATACACACACACACACACACCATACACAAATACACACAAACGTCTGTGCTATTTCCAATGACAGTTTAGAAGATATCTGAAACTAAGAGAAATAATGTAAGTGTTGCTACTAAAACTGTTTAAAAATTAAAACTACCTTTGAAAATGAGGAAAAAAGAAAGATTAATCATAATAAGTGAAAATATTACAATATATGTCTTCTACTCTAAGATCCATGTTTCAGGTATTGAAGGTCTTATCCATTTGTATAATTAGGACTTTGTGATGCAAAGACATAAAAGGAGAAGCAATATTTTGGTGTAATTAACAAACTTAACTGTTATTTCGATTACATTTTCCTGGCAATGCACAGGATTAAAATTCTGTCATCCCATCATTAATGTGTGGAGATAAACAGCCTGCTCTGACTTCTAGGAAATGGTGAATTGTACATCAAGCATCTGCTTCAAACCTCAACTAATGTAATAAGAAAGTATTTTGTTGCACTGGGATACACCACATGAACATAAACAATAAAATGATTTTATTCAAAGATATATTTGTTAAAATGTTTGTAGTATTAAAATCAAAAGCAAATGAAGAATACATATTCACTGAAAAGAGAGGAGTCGGAACATTTCTAACTGAGGTTTCTAAAGCGTATCATCAGTGATTGCTTGAATCTGTGAGACCACAGTTATATATATTTTTCTGAATCCTCACATCAAATTGTTTAAAGAAATTGAGTAAAGTTGAACATGACACCTGAGATTTCACAAACAGAATGCTATGTTAAAACTCCGGACCACTTTGAAAATCATAGGAATTAAACCTTAAACTTTAAAAAGGCTCATTGTGCCTATTTGAGATCAGCGGTGTAATATCCATACAAGAAATATTTGTCCTTGTGCTCTTGCTTGTATTTGCTTTTATGTTTGTGCTTGTACTCGACTGAGATGATGCCCAGTTCTGAAGTGTTTCATGTAGCATTTCCCAGGTAGCAGGTTGAACTTCTGCAAACTCAACCTGGGATTCCAAATAAGATAATGTATTTTAATGGTGAGGTAGAATGAGACCCAAATAATAGGAAACACAGGCAGAACCCTATAGACTTAAACATAATTTTAAAACATTTTGCAGATAATTGAAAAGCCAACACTATAAATATGTATATGTTTGTGAGTGTATGTTTGTGAGAGAGTGAGAGTGAGAGAGAGTGTATCTGTTTACAAATATTTGCAACAAATTTCAGTGAATAACAACAGTAGAGTGTTAACAGTTCATAATTCTATTCAACAGCTCTTACTCCACATACATCTGTGTCTGAATCAGGATGATCCATATTCGAAGCTTCAACTTGGCACATTCTTTGCATATCATTCCTTTGGATTCCTTTTTCAAGCCTTAATTAAACCATAAAGAAATAATAAACAAAATGTGTTTTATGTACTGGCCGGATAGTTTCCTCTTTGCTGTATAACTTTCATAATACTAGACAGAGTTACATAAGCAGAAGGAGGCAGAAAATAGCCACAAAAGGTTTTACTAGCTGTGAACAGTGTGATCAACAATTAAGAGTGGCATGACAATATATTTCCATATTTTCAGTAGTTGCATCAATGTTATGTGGGAACTGAACCATTTCTGAATGGATGGATGGCATATACATGTGTGGTACTATAAGTCTGAGCAGAAACACAAAGCTGGGGACTTCAGCAGCCCCACTGGGTAATGTACTTGTCATTACCTTGCTTAATGGACATAGTATCAATGTTGTCTCCAAATTAATAACTTTTTGAAGTTAATCTTCACGCCCATGGATTATTGCAGTTTTCAGATCTCATATGAGTAGTACATTTATGCAATATTCAGTAGTTAAAATTTAAAGTCACTAGTAGACAAACTGTAGAGAATTAAGTGTTATGTGAGAGTTTTCATATATGTCTGACATACTTAAGAGACCCTTACACATAGCTTAGGGAATACGACACTATATAGGGCAGAAGGGTCATACGAATTATAGACCATGGAGGAAACAGTGTCATATGAACCATTACAAGAACACTGCAATCAGGAACTCTTAAAAATATTGTGACTTCTTGAAACCTACAGAAACATTATGTCCAGTAATTCTGCCACAAAAGATTGCTTTTTCTAATTGATGTCTTTAGACCAAAATAGACATATGAATCAACAAGAAACCTCTGCTAGGAACCCAATCTACACTTTAAACATAGTAAAGATATTTGCAAACAGAAAGTCTTCTAGTTCAAGGACTACAACTAAAAATTCAATGTTTGTTTTCATAATCAGTGGTAGTGTATTTACTTTTATACTCCATTACATTTACATTTTTAAAAATGATCTATTGTGTATTTAGACGATAAGCATAATAACCAAAGGTATAAAGACAACACGTTTTTTACATTATGAGAAAGACAAAGGGCAACCTATTTCAACTAAAGCAAATGGTTTTAAAAGGCCTATTCAGGTGAAATATCACATGGTAAGGTTTTGTAAAATAGAAGATTTTTTATTTGCTTTCTTATTGTCTCATCTTTTTAGAACAAGATTGAAAAACATAACTGTGGACTATTGATTTTCCGAACTCCATATCTCTAATGCTAGCAAGTGTGCCTTCAGTACTCCAGTTTTTTCAAATAAATATTTGTTATTCACTGTGCGTTTGTGTGACTTTGTGTGTGTGTGTGTGTGTGTGTGTGTGTGTGTTCAAGATGTCACTTGGCACCATTGAGAATGTCTTGAAACCTCTTTCTGAAATCTCATCACAAAAAATGTTTGTTCAAAATCATACTCATGAAAAAACAAATACATATTGGAGATCTACATCTATCTATCTCTATAAATGCTGCAGACAGATAAACATGGTGAGTTACAGAGAATACAAAAATTGAAATTAAAATAAAATAACCTGAGACAAATGAATGTATTTCTATAGCAGAAAGTATGTCTCAATATCAAATTCTGGCTCTTCTGTCCCTAAATTATCATAAGCAAACACATATTATTTGTCACTCCAGTCTCACAGAAAGAAATCTGTGGTCACTAACCTCAGTGGCATTATCTCTTTACACAAAAGCACAGCTAGACTTAAGAATTCCCTCAAATACTCTGTCAATTTTCTATCATATAATATCTTCTCCACATAGCTAACATTGAAAACATGCAAAGCCTGTGGAATTACAGGCATGGCCAAGAATACAGGGAAATTTCCTGTGTCTACTGTGGAAAAGGAAGTGAATAAAAGCCCCAAACCTTCTTTACCCATAAAAGTACCAGAAGAGTCACCAAGAAGACAGCACTGCAGAAAGATTTGGAATGGAAGAGAGGCAATGGTTTAATGGGGTGTAGAGTTGGAATAATGATCTTTGAATCTGTACTTTCCCTAGGGCATATGAATGTCAAATGTTAAAGAAAATAAATGCATAAAGGATTTACTCGACCATAATATCTTCATTAAAATTAATCATTTTCCAGTCAGTTGTTTTGTTGACTGGGTAGACAGCAAAAGCAGGAAAAAATCCAGCAATCACCACATCTCCATATAAATGGTAATCTATTCTGAATAAGCATTTGTTGATGCTGTAGGAGCACACAAGAATTGGAAGCTGCAGAATGTAAGAGATAAAAATGCAAGAGAACAGCATGTTAACAAAGTATTTGCCATCTGTGAGCATGATAAGGTGAAGTATACAGTGTCTAGCACATATATGCAAGGCTCATGTGTATGCATGTTTCTTTGTAAGTTTGAAGGGGAATGAAGTTATCCCTTGAATCATCATTGCCAGTACTTTCTGACATGCTATTCACCCCCTGTGGAATTGTCCAACACTTTCTTCCTACAGGTGTTGAATCTGAGGCCCTGTATTCAGAATAACACAATTTATGGATTAAAAATATATTTTGTCTCTTACCCAGGCATAGGCAGTATGATTTCACCTAAGACTACAGAGATCTAGTCCCATGACATGAAATCTTTAGTGGATTTGTCCACAAATGTGAACCTAGAAACATCATCAAAAAGCCATTTATGATGATACAAACATGTTACACTTGATGATACCATGGTAGATTAAAGGAAACAGGGCCAAAAAAGCCCATACCAGACCTGACCAAATCATAATAGCAGACACCATGAACTGTAGAACTGGAGGCTATGAATCCCAGTTTTGATTTCCCATGTCTCTGTGAGTCATAGAATATTCTCTTTTTCTATAGATGCATGCCTAAATTCCAAATTTATGCGGATGCCCTACTATAAGCTGTTTATGTCTCATTCTGATAAAACCTACAGTTCTGCTTAATTGATTTCCTTATGATCTATTTGATGTCATTGCAGAAACGAGGTTTCTTATTAGAATGTGAACATTGACTTTATATAATATTCTTTTATCCACCATGAATCAATGTGTTGACATGTTGTCATGATACCCCCAAGTGCAAAAGCACTATGTCTTCCCACAATTTATTCATATCTGAGGTCATAGCGTCATTAAGAAATTAATACCATAGAAATATATTCACGATTTCCTCTTCAAAAAAACTGAGTAATCCTTTCTGGGTAGCAGGACTCCATTCTTAAAGCACAGAGATGAGTTAAGTCAGCAACTCTACCATGTTAGGCACTATAGCCATGACATATGTTGATGCAAAAGTGCTCACGGTGGAAACTATGTCCAGGAAAGAGTGTCAATCATTGTGTAATAATGGCTTTTCTTTGATAGTAATGAATCAATATTCCTGGGCTAGAAAACAGGTGAGTTTCATTATCATATCTGTCCTACTCTAACTTAAAAATCTGTGTGCAGAAGCCCCTCTTCTCAGCCTACCTCCAATTTCTGGGGACTCCATGGCTTGAGAGGATGATACTGTCCTTAACATATTTTGTCATTTTTTTGTTAATCTTTGCCATTCTGACTGAGGTAAAACAAATTACCTAGCTTCTTTTGATTTGCATTTCCCTAGTAGATAATTATGATGATCATTTTGAGGGATTTCTTAGTTCTTTCTTTTTTTATAACTCTTCATACAGGTCCCTGACATAACGGAGAGTATCTTGAATGAAAGTTTGTTTATTAATTTTTTCTGTATATTTATTATTGATATATACAAAACATTAATTCGTACAAGTTGATTCTCTATCTGCTCAAATTGCTGAATTAATTAATCATTTCTGCAGGATATTGAGAATTTCTAGTTTGTGTTAATGTAATTGTATTGTATAATCTACAAATAGTGATAGTTTGACTTGTTCTTGGTCTCTTTCTATCCCTTTAATTTTCTTTTCTTGTATAACTGCTGCAGCTAGTGCTATAAGCACAGTATTGAAGTGGGCATACTGTGTATCCTTGCCTTATTTCCCAACTTCAGTGGATATGCGATATACTGTTTTTCATTTGGGATGAATTTGTCTGTGGGATTTCTGTATTATCCTGTATTGTGCTGAGCAATGTTTTTTCCAATATTATGTTCTCTAGGACTTTTATTATGAGGGCATGTTGGCGCTTGTCTATGAATGTTCTTTTTAAAAATAATTGATGCATTTATTTACTTATTTATTCATTCCACTTACATCCTGATTATAGCCCCTGCACTCTTCTCCAGGTTCCACCCTCCCTCCCTCTTCCTCCACCATCCTACCCCAGTTCATCAACTCATATCCAGACTGAGCACATCCTCTCCTTCTTTGTCCTGCCGATGTAGCCCGACCAAGTGGGAATGATTAGAAAAAGCAGGAAGCAAAGTCCATGTCAGAAACAGCCTGCAATCCTTTTATTGTGGTCCTCACCTGAAGACTGAGCTGCCCGTTGGCTACATCTGTTAGGGAATCTAGGTCCAGTCTATACATGGTACTTGGTTGGTGCTTCAGTCTTTGCAAGCCCATCTAGGATATGGTTACTTGCATTTGTTGGCTTTCTTGTAGATCTCCTGTAATCTCCAGGTATTTCTGTTTATCCCTCCCTTCACTTCCCCACAAAACTCCCTATACTTTACCCAATGTTTGGTTGTTAGTCTCAGCATCTGTTTTTATCTGCTGCTCGGTGGACATCTGTGCTAGGCTCCTGTCTATGAGCATATCAGAACACTGTTAATAGTGTGAGGGGTTGGCTCTCTCCCATGGACTGGGTCTCAGCTTGGTCCAGGAACTGGGTGGACATTCTCTCAATCTCTGGTCCTTCTTTATCCCTGCACCTATTGTAGATAGGGCACATTTTGGGTCAATATTTGTGTGGGTGGGTTGGTGTTCCTCTCTCTCTATTAGGAATCTTGTCTAGTTAGAGGATTCTTCTAAAGTATCCAGGACCCCTGCTAATATGAATCTCATATACAGTCACCTCCCATATCCTCTCAGGAGCCAAACCTCTCTTAGTTCTCCAGCTTGTGATCAGAGATGCCCCTGACTATGGTTTCTCTTCTTTTTGTTTCTCTTCTTTCTGTCCTCCGATATCTTCTCTCTCCATTCTGTTATCCACCTTGATTTCTGTCTGAACTCCCTCTCACACTTTGTTCCCTATATTCAACTACTTCTGTTCTCTTTCCTATTTCCCCTTCACAGTGACATTCATGCATTGTCCCTTGGGCCCTTTTTGTTACTTCGCTTCTTTGGGTCTGTGAATTGTAGTATGGTTATCATGAACTATATGGTTAATTCTGCTTATGACTATATACCATGTCTGTGTTTCTGGGTCTAGGTTACCTCACACTGAATGATCTTTTATAGTTCTACCCATTTGAATTCCAGAGGTGGGAGATTTAGGAACTTTCAGCATCACTCTGCCTGCAGTTCCAGAAGTAGCAGCCATTGGGGACTACCAGCAGTAGTGAGGCATGTCCTTGATCTTTGCATGCCAGTCCCCAGTCCCCATCTCTATCTGCAATTGCTGAGAAACCTCTCATTTGGGACTATCAGCAGAGATGAGGACTTTCCTGTGTCCTCTCTGCATGATTACGATGGCCCCAGCTCTGTCTGCAGCTCCAGAGGCAGCATTCAAAGGAGGATTGCCAGCAACTGTGAGATCTGCCTCTCAAATTCCATGTACTGTCATTAGGCTCCAGGTCTGCCTGCAATCCCAGAGGTGGCAGCTATCAGGGACTTCCCTGGCAGTACCAAACTGGGATTAGCTACCAGAAGCACATCACGCCAATTCCTGGGGTCCAACTCTATGTACAATTGCAGAGGCATCAGCAACCAAGAACTACCAGGGATCTTCAAGTGTGCCACCACCAAGGAAAACGACATGGCTAAAGAATAGAATAAGAACACATTCAACA
>NW_026131707.1:0-24246 GCF_903995435.1 Acomys russatus
GTTCTCTCTGTCTGCTCTCTGTCTCGTCTGTCTCTCTGTCTCTCTGTCTCTCTGTCTCTCTCTGTCTCTCTGTCTCTCTGTCTCTCCTGTCTCTTCTCTGTCTCTCTCTCTCTCTCTCTCTCTCTCTCTCTCTCTCTCTCACTACACACACACACACACAACACACACACACACACACACACACACACACATATCCCCACACAAGACAGATCAAGGAAGCAGTCAACCAGAAACAGAAACTGCAATCACACATATAACCCTTTCACTTGAGAGGAAAGAAGATTACACATCCAAGGGCATCCTTGGGTACATAGCAAGCTTGAGGCTAGGCTGACTGCATTAAGACTGGGTCTCTATATTATAGCAGCAATCAATCATTTTCTGATTGAATATAAAGCCCACGCCACAAGCCAGAACTCATGTCTAGTACTGTTAACTGACTCAAAAGCTCATAGGTGACTAGGCCATATGCTATAGGGGAAACCTAGAACTATTATTCTGCTGAAGGAACATATGGTTAAACTACCCCATAAAGATCTTATCTTTATGATCCATAGATGAGTGCATTTTTAAACTCTAATCATAAAAGGTTTTCTTTAACAGCAGATGGTGATTAATACAGAGGCCTACAATTGGTCAATATGCAGAGAACAGCCCTAGGTGGGAATCTGTAGTACAGCCCCTCTCCTTAAGTCCCAGGTATCTTTGAGAAAGAAGGGATGTAAATAAAAGAAGGTCCAGAAATAGTGGGTCTCTGCAGTAAACAGTACTTATTTGTTAGATCTGACAGAGATGTCACACATGTGAACCCACAATGGCTGTCACTGTACACACAAGCCCTGCACAAAATTAAGATAGCCAAAATCCTGTCATGAACTGGAGAGTGATCAGGAAGTCCCATTAGCTGAGAAGCTATTGGTGATTGATGGCTGACGGGCTGGGGGGAGGGGGGTTCTCTAAGGATGGGACTCCTGAGAGGTGCACAAGCTCCATTATATGATCTTACACACCCATCACCCATGCGCACACAGGCAGCACCAAGTAGACTCCATGGGATTATAAGTAGACAAAACAGAGAGTTGGGATGGGAAGTGGTGGAGAAATCGGGGAGGAGTTGAGGGTGGGGCCGGGGGGATGAGAGGTAAATTTCATCAAAACACATTATATACACATATGAAATTCTTGAGCAATAAAATATTAATAAAAATAGAAGAAGAGAGAAGCAAGAGGAAAGAAAAGAGACAAGAGGAAGAGGAAGGAAAGGAAGGAAATGGAAGGGAGAAAGTACAGGAAAATAAGAAAGAAAAAAGAATAAATGGGATAGAAAACGGAAGGGGAGAAGATGGAGGGGAGGGGAGGGGAGAGGAGAGGATGGGAGGGGAGGGGAGGGGCCATGTCTCATTGCTGTTTAGTAAACATATATAGCTCTAAGGTTACAGAATTCACCTGTGTTGCCAGGAAGGCATCTTAGATATTTGTGGTGCTATTTTGCTTAAGTAAAAGCATTTGGAAAGGCTTCAAACCTATATTAGCCTTTTGAGATCAGTTGCTGGTGTAATAGGCTTTGATAGTGTAGACACAGGAGATATAGGTTATGCACAATTAGGCTCAATTAAGCAATCAATCTTAGAACAGTAACTTTTTAAAGATTTACTTAAGTAATTTTGTTCAAAGCCCAACTGGAATTTCATTGAGGTGACATTCAAAAATACAATGCTTAGATATACTAAATCACATACTATAAAAATAGATCTATTTTATTTATGTGTATGAGTGTTGAGACTGCCGGTGAGCAGATGCAGAGAGCATGTACCTGGTGCCCACAGAGGCCTGAAGAAGGCAGGGAATCCCCTGAAAAAATGGAGTTACCAGTGATTGTGAAATGCCACGCATGTGCTAAAAATCAAACCTGATTTCTCTGTAAGAGTAGCAAGCAGCTGCAAGTCAGCACCTGCTGAGCCTAGCCTTCAGCCCCCAGATTACATGCTTTTGTGAAAGCACTGATAAATGTAGCTTTCTTGGGAATTTGTTCATGGGTTCAATCAGGGAAGTAACCACAGGTATCTATGTATCCTAGATACAAACATGGTTCTTCTCTACTGGAGTGGTATCTTTCCTAGGATGCACCCTAGACAGGGATGTAAATGAAACTTCAAGACAAGAAGAGACCCATCCAACCATCCAATGAGCCATGGTGATCAGTGGAGGGACCAAAGAAACATCCAAATGGACCTCACATTCAGCAAGTTTCTTCTCTTTCATTATCTCACAACTTTTAAATTTGTATAGGAATATAAAAACAGGCAATAGCTTCTCCCTTTCTTTGCTTTGGTGATATAGTCACAGATGCAATGACTTATCATCTGTTCCACAGTCAGAGCGGAGACCCAATCAGTATCACCTTCAGTGCAAGGGCTAAGTAGTAAGAACAGGCCAGCTGGAACATTTACAACTCCCAAACCCAGAGATTCCATTTCTGTGTCTATAGTAGTCAAAGTGAGCCAAGAAGACTCTGCCTACAACCTCTGAGTCTCATGAAATCTACCCTGTCTTCAAAACTCAATGCAAGCAGTTTTCTTTAGTTTCCACATCCTCTCCATCATATCTCTCCACCCTGTCTCCAGAGAATGGTTCTCCCTCCTCTGGACATGCACATCACTTTGTTCGTTTGCTAACACAGAATGAATCAGAATGTGCTGGAACCGGCCCTTTGGGTAGCATTTGATCAGCATAGTCTCACCCTCCCACTGGCTCCCACCATCCTGAGAAGTACCAGGAAATGACCAAGCAGCAAGTCTTTATTTGGTTTAACAGACTTGGAGTAGCAACTGACTCAACCTTCTTGCAGACTAGAAATTATTAAATACAGTTGAAAACTAAGGTACCCAGAGCCCAAGATTTGTATGTATGTATGTATGTATGTATGTATGTATGTATGTATGTATGTATGTATGTGTTTCTCCCTCTCTCTCTCTCTCTCTCTCTCTCTCCCCCCCCCCCGTGTGTGTGTGTGTGTGTGTGTGTGTGTGTGTGTGTGTGTGTGTGTGTGCGTGTGTGTGTACAGAAGCTCAAAGCTAGCATGGATGTCTTTCTTGGTCACTCTTCACTTTACTTATTCTGGCAGAGTCTCTCAGTTGAACCCAGTACTCTCTAATTCAGTTATTCTAGCTAGCCAACTTGTCATGGGCACCCCTATCTATTTTAAAAGAATAAAATCTGAATGCTGACCTGCGCCAAGTTATAACATGCTTACCATTTCTTCTCTTTTTAGAGTGATTGTATGATGCGGTTTATTTTGTAACTACATCAACCATGTTTCATTACTGATTTTGGTTCTATCGCATTATTTAAAATTTCTGTTATATATCAACCTTATGGGAGCCAATTTTCAAAATCTCCTTGGCTCCATTCATTAGTTATAATCTCTAAAGAATTACTCTCAAAGAACATTCCAGAAGGAGAATTTTTGAGTGGTAGGCGAGCTCTCTTCCTGTCTGCTCCATAGCTTGCAAGCTGAGAGCAAGTCTGTAGCTCAGACTTGAAGACCGGAATTAGCAGCAAGCCTCTGACTGCTGGTGACAGTGACAAGAGGCACATCGTATCACATCTATTCACTGTTCATCCTACTAAAGCTTCGCTTCCTTTTATGTGTGTTCATCAAATTCTACCTCCCCGAAGTACTCATGTCCCCGTGTAATAACACTCAAAGCTAACTAACACAGGCCAACCTTTTTCTTAGTTCTAGAAATGTGTCATGTGCCTGCATGTACTTAAATCCTACCCTTTTAAGAACATGTTTCTAGGATATATATAAATGGTGAAAACCATGTAAAAATAAGTAGATAGGATTCTTATACAGGAGTCATTAAGGGACATTGCTGAAAGATTAAAGGTAAATATATATTATGAAACATGTTAATAAGATGGTCAGACACTCTTGAAATTAAGTTGAAATGTAATATACAGAGATGAAAAGAAATTAAATATGAACCCTGAGATACTTATTAAGCCATCCGTGGCAATGTAGATGATGATGTCACAAGCAGGAGAGGAAAGACGACCCATGCAAAGTTGGACGAGATCCAGTTTGCGCTGTAGATTTATGCAGTTAATTTTGTCCCTTGACTGCATTCAGATGAGCATTTCTCCTCGACATACACCAAGAAAATTGCTGCATTATAGCTGTGTTAATGGTAATCAGCATGCTAATGAGCACCAGAAGGTCGTTACAGCAAAGAGAGGTTCAAAGACATATAGCCTACAGGAGACAAGAGCGTAATTCTTCAGGGACTCTGAGTGTCTTGTTTGTAGGTCATAGATTATTTGTTTTGGTCACTGCATTGCACTGGGAGTTTAATTTAAGCTGGAAAAAAAATGAAGCTTTTTGAATTGTGGGAGCAGCCCCGCTTAATTAAGAAAAGTAATACCAGATAGCTTTAAATTTGTGGTTTTTAAAAATTATATATAAGATTCCTGTATAGTTGTAAATGAGGCTTTCCAGTGTGGAATTAGTCTTTTATGATTATGTAGAATGTGAGGTTCTTATTTGTTTTGGGTATTTTTTTTTTTAAGTTAAAAGGTGCTCTGTGGCTTTCTGTCAAGAATGGGGTCAAAATATCAGAGGTGAAAAGGGGCAACATTCAGAAGTTAAGTCACATTATGTGCAAATAATCTCAGAGTCTTGGCCTTCTGGGCGAATTAAGAGATATTTCATTGTTTACTTCAAATGTGTGTTTGGCTTCAAAAGGTTAAGTATGTATTGATACTGACAAAGGGGGGTACTCAATCAGAGCACTTGTGGCTTGTTGAGAGGCTCAAGGACACAAATGTTGTGCAGACTCTAGGAAGCTCTCGAATGCCCACACCCACCCACTCACCCACCAACCCCCAGAACTTTCTCTCGAGCAAAGGTTTGTACATTGTGTATTCATAGAAAAAAAAAATCTAAATACTGCTTGTCTCCATCATGCAGGTTTTGTTTAAATGTCCCGTTTGGCTAAGATGCTCCTTGTGTAGGATCAATAAACTAAAAAGCCAGCTTAGAATGAACAACAGTGACAGCCGCCATTTCCCTTGTCTGTTGTACCTGGGATATGTTATTTACTTCGGCTAAATATTTCCCATCCCAAAGAATACAAAGAAGATGATTCCTCACATACACCTACAGAGACGATGGCACGTGAGCACAGATGCATATAGGATATGCACACATATATGTAACTGACTTACGTAATAAAATAAATAATGACAATCTGTAATTGCTGCTCTGATAATTCCTTCAGGAGTGGGGGGAAAGGTCTGTGTTTCCCTTATTTATTAGTCTCCCCTAATTAAACATCTTTCTGTGCGAATCAGAAACTTTTCTTTGTTCTACTCCCACAAGATTAAGGGGAGAGCATGCTCCTAAAGATTCCGTACTGTCTAGAAAAGCTTTCTTGGGCTTAAGTCAGTGTGCAGAGGCTACCTACCCTCTTTCCTCAGAGCATCTGTGATACGTAGCTCTTCATACAACCTCCCAGCAAGGCCTTCAAGAACAAGGTGCCTGGGAAGATAGGCTTGTGTGCCAATCCAAAACTCAATGCCAAAAAGGAAGGGAGGGAGGGGAGGGAGGGAGGGAGGGAGAGAGAGAGGAAGGGAGGGAGGGAGGGAAGGAGGGAGGGAAGAAGGGAGGGAGGAAAGAAAGGAAGGAAGGAAGGCAGGAAGGAAGGGAAGACAGCAGTGCAGGAATATAGGAATAGTAGACTCAGTAATTCACCAATATAAACCATACAATGTTGTAGAAACATAATTAGAGAGCAGACCCCTCTTCCACAGAGAAAAATCTCCCACAAAGCAGTCAAAAC
The DNA here is from genome assembly GCF_903995435.1 of Acomys russatus. NCBI lineage: Eukaryota > Metazoa > Chordata > Mammalia > Rodentia > Muridae > Acomys > Acomys russatus. The sequence continues at coordinate 5,844 of NW_026131707.1, forward strand.
AAACACTGGCTTTATTACTGAAGAACTGTTAAAGCCGGATATGGGGGATGTTCCCCTGACCTTACAAAGGCAATGAGAACCCACCCCACTTACGTAGCGAAGCACAGACAACCCGGTCCATAGATGACATGGAGAGAAGTGATCACCAGTCGAGCGTACTTGGTGGTGCCCTGAGTCACAGTGCCCCGTCTAGTGTCAGATGCTCACACTCCTAAATGTACCTGGTACTTGGCATGGCCAGTCTGTGTTAGCTGTGGGCCTTCATCCAGAGAGAACTTAACAACTGTCTCTATAGGAGGAGATATTCTTGCAGCTTAGAAAATGTCACCTAAGGTATGCCCTACCTTTCCGCAGAAGCTGGACAAGAGCCACCAGCTCCCTTTAGGACTTCATTCAAAGAGGTGGACGTAAGTCCTTGAGAAAGAATCCGAGGCCACGAAGCTGCCAAATAACCTGCGTGGTTTTCTAAAGGACTGAAAAGAAAGCACATATTTTTCTAAGGTATAAATTCTGAGGAAAAGGAGAATAATCTTTTCCTTTTTTTTTTTTTTTTTTTTTTTTTTTCCAGTGATGAGAATTCAGTTTCTCAGTGAAATTTTATATTTGTATTTATTTCACCCAGAAAAACTTCCCTGGGCTCCCTGAGACTGGTTGCAAGAGGTGCAACTGCAGCCTTTTTGGCTCAAATAATTCCAAGGTCCCAAGACATGGTGACCCCAGGGGTCCCTGAAAATCTAGCTTAGCATCTCTGAAACTTGAGTGTGCACAACAGTCATCTGAGGACCTCACAACATGTAGATTCAGACTTCCAACTCCTGGAGTGGGTGGGGCCCTACTTCTGTACTTTAACTACCTCTTGGTATACTTAGAAGCTGTACTTCGAACCCCATGGTGGGGGGAGGGGTTCTGTCAAAGCCCACACTCAGAGACAGGCAATGTTCCTGGGAAAGTGGCTCCAGCTCTCACCAGTAGACAATCCATAGTCACAGGTTGCCTGTCCTTGAGCTAATCCTCCAAGCCCCCTGCCTCTTTTTTTTTAATTTGCAGAAACACACAAACCAACAATACTTTACCAGGAAAGATTACGTCTCAGAACATTGTAAACCCAGAGTCTTAGATGGGTAATGGAGCACATGTAGTCTCAATGGGAGAAGCCAGCCAGATAGCTCAGTGGGCAATGGTGACAGCAAGCCTAACAACCTGAGTTCCACCCCCAGGATCCACACTGCAGAAGAGGAAAGCTGGCTCTTGCATGTTGACCTCTCACCTCCACTAATTACCTGCACATGCACACACACACACACACACACACACACACACACACACACACCCCTATACACATACAACACACACATACAAGTACACACAAATACACCACACACATACCCACATGTATAAACACACACAGAGACACAAACACACACACACACACACACATATACACACACACACTCAGAGAAAGAGAGACAGACAGACAGTCAGACAGACATCCAAACTAAGGAAAATGAAGAAAGAAACAAAAGAGAGATGCATAGTGGCCTAAACCCTACCAACAGATATTTCTCATGCTACACAGGTGGAGGAGTGATCAATCTTCTCATACTGTTGACCCACTGGCTCTGCTTATGCCACCTGAAACAAGGGCACACAGTAAAATGGAGAGTGCTAATAACCCCCCCCCCAAACCTCTAGAACTTCAAAGCAGTTTTATGACATCTGATGGTACCAACACAACCCTTTATGTATTCAAAGCCAGCTAGCTGTTTGTCACCACTTATGTCAGGACCTAACTGCGTTAGATGAAAATCCCTAGAGATCTCTGACCTCTCAGCACTTATCTTCCCTTCACCAGCATTAAATATAGTTTCTAGGAGCTACTATTTAATTGAGTACAAATTGATGGCAATTAAGGAGTTTGTCCTTATCCAAAAAATTGTTATTGAGTGAAAACTTGATGAGCAGACCCACTTTCATTTGCTTAGTCTATCAGCTACACTGGCCATAAGTTGCAATTTATGAACAGGAATAAAGAAACATATTCTTTCATAAAGTAACTGGAGGGATGGTGTAGGTATGCTGGAAACATTGATGTCTCACAAGTCGGCCCTTACTAGAAGACCTGAGACATCAATGAGGAAGAAATGGTTATCAAATCCTCCCATATCATGGGTCTATCAGATCACAAGCAATGTATATTAGTCTGTTCTGGGACTATAACAAAATAACTACGCACTGAGGGATTTATAAACAACAGAAGTTTATTCTCCACAGTTCTGGCCTAAGGTCAAGTTTTGGTGTCTGCTGAGGCCAGCTTCTTGATTCCTGAATGGCTGTCTCTTCATTAGAGCCTGGACATGAAGAAAATGTCACCTTAAGAAATAAAAGTGACACTAATTTACTCACAAGGTTTGTCCTGTGACTGAATACCTTCCAAAATACCTATTAATATGTTCAAGTTAGAAGTTAGGAAGCCTGCATACAAATGCTGAAGGGACACAGACATTCAGGCCATAGAAATGTTAACTTACATCTCATCTTGGTTGGCTCAACTCTCAGAAAACAAATGTTTCCCTTGCTTCAACCCGAAACCAACTTCTGTATATAAAGATGACAAGTGTGTGGACCCGGTGCAGAACAGACACTAGCACTAATATGCTTCTCTTTAGCCTCCCCTGGCTGTGCCTGCCTGTGGCTCACAGCATGCTGACTCCACCTTTTCTGAGAAGTAGCCTGGAAACCACAGGTGCAGAACTTTGGCCTATTCCCTGGGCTCCTGGGAAATCTGAATCTCTACAGTATTCATTATACTGTGATTTTGGCTCATGCGTCACTCAGTTGTCAGCTGTGTTGTCTCCAAGGCAGGTCAGTTGATGGAAATTCTACACTGTATGGAAATGGAGCAAGCCTCAAGTTTGTCAGCTAGGAGTTTCTCCTCTCTGACCACACTTCTGCTTCTTCAAAGTGAAGCTCTAGAGCTCAGTGTCTTGCCAGAATTTCAAATAGGGCAGTGGAGTGTGGCCATTGACCTCTCAGTGCTCGCTGAAACACACTGCCACTTCACCAATCAAACCCAGGATGGAAAAACAGAAAGACACCACACTTTCGTCCCTCGTCACATTGCTCTGAAACCAAAAGGATGGTGCCATCTCCGACTTCCTGTACCAGATTGAACCTTCTTTACAGACAACTCATCCCCACTGGCCCTGTCTCACATATACTAGAAGAGCAGACGAAGGGGCAGATATAAGATGCCGTGAGGGGACCTAGACACACAGGAGACAGTTAACACCGAGGATGGTAAAACACAGAATGAAAAAAAAAATATTCCTGAACATAGTCTTTGAGCTACTGGTAAACCACACCTGTAAGGGGTTGACACAGCTTCTCATGGGAATTAATAAATTTGCCTCCTTTTTCCAGCTGTTTCTAGCTGGAGTCTTTGTTAAAACCGAAAGTCTCCAAATAGGTGTGCTATCATTCTGAAACATTCCTAGTGTCCACCAAGACAGATGGATAACCTGCTGAATTTGGCCAAGATGTTATACGGAACTACTGACATCAATATTCTCAGGATAACAAGGACACAAGCCCCAAGTGGCCTTCCTCTCAATGCCCTCATTTCTCTTAGCAATTTGGAATAACTGGTTGGCCTGCCTCCATGTCAATTGCTACCTCCTCCCTGTGCCAACTCTCCAGTCTACTACTAAAGCAAGAACTGCATGTGAGTCTCTACTGAAAACCTTTTATCTCCCCATGAACTCAGCCTACTTTGCATGATTCCCAAAGTTCATGACTGGCCTTGCCTGCTGCTTCAGCTTCTGCCCATCTTTGCTTCACATCCTGTGCCTCTCAGTCAGGCCAGGTCTGAGAGTCCATGGACTCCACATGTCCGTTCGTGCCTTTGGGCTTCTTTGGTCCTTCCTGGTGATCAACTTCGTAGCACTAAAGAGTGATAAATGCTCATTTATCTTTCTTTAAATGCTGGACTTACTATGCCCAGAAAACATCTTCTCTATCTCCCACTTATATCCTATAACAACATTTTAATTTTTTAATTTTATTTAGTTTATGTATGCATGTACACGTGTATGCACATCTTCCATAACTCCCATATATATCCTATTGTAAGACTCCAGGATGGAATCTCACTTTCCAGAAGACCCCTAATGAGAGATGGAGACCGGCTCGATGCAAAAGCAAGAGGTTTATTGATCCAGCATACTGGGGTTGACCTTCACCATAAGGAGAGGTGGCCCCAGCAACAGCTTTACAGAGTTAATATACCTTTACAAGCAAGCACACTTAAGCAACAGCAATCAAACGGTTTGTCATTGGTGGAGCTAGTTGACCTTTAAACCTATTGGCTATCCTGAATCAGGCGATTCGAACCTTAAAAACTGATTGGCTAACTCAAAACAGGTGATGCCTCTGTGTATTTTGAGCTTGAGACTTCCCACCTTGGTGGGTGGTCAGACGCCTGTTTGTAACTATTTTCTAGGTACAGAGGAGTAGTAGGGAGGAGCAACTGCAATAACACGCGCAGTGGAGTTTTACAGACTTTGGCCACCTATGTCTAAAAAAAAGGGCGCAGGGCATTAGGCCTTGTCTGGTTCCTTCACTACAGCAGCATTTTAATTTTTAAATTTTATTTAGTTTGTGTATGCATGCACATGTGTATGCATAGGTTCACATGGAGACCAGATGGCCACTGGGTATCTAGGCACTGGAGTTAGAGGTGTTTGTGAGCTACGTGATAAGGGCACTGGGATCCAAATCCCAGTCCTCTGTTAGAGCAGTAAGAAGTATTGATCACTGAGCCCTCTCTCTACATCTAGAATGTCTACTTTACCTCCCTCCATATCTAGAATGTCTACATTGCATATGAGTTTCTATTTGACCTCCTACGAGCATGCAGAATGTACTTTAGTAAACAGAGTTGACTTCCTGTCACATCATTCTGCAGTCATGGAAGAACCTTACCAGCATCAGAAAGCAGTGATAAGATCTGTAATCACGAAAAGTCACTTAATCTGGCTGACCTCCAGCTCATGAGGAAAAGGGAGTAATTAAAGCCTATTCCACCTATTTCATGTGGCAGGCATGAGAAATGGTTTCCTGAGGCATGGCATGGTGGGGGCACGTCTGTAATACCAATACTGGGGAGGCAAAGACAGGCTGATCACAACGAATGTGAGGCCTGCTTGGACTTCAAGTAAGTGCCAGGCAGTCTGTACCTACATAGTAAGACCTTGGACACAGAGAGAGGGGACAAGAGAGAGAGAGAGCGAGGCGAGAGAGAGAGGAGAGAGAGAGAAGAGAGAAGAGAGAAGAGGAGAAGAGAGAAGAGAGGAAGGCGAAGAGAGAAGAGAGAAGGAGAGAGAGGGAAGAGAGAAGAGAACAGATGAAGAAAAGAAGAGGAGGAGGAGGAAGAAGAAGAGGAAGAAGAAGAAGAGGAGGAGGAAGAAGAAGAAGAAGAAGAAAAAGAAGAGGAAGAGGAAGAAGAAGAAGAAAAGGAAGAGGAAGAAGAAGAAGAGTGGCTGTCAGAGCACACAGGTGTTTCTACAGACTGGCTAATTTCACCTTCAACAGTCTTCTCTGCACTCTTTAGCGTCCGTGTGCCATATAGAAGCATGCCAGTTAAAAAACCTCACGACAACATAATGCATGTATGCACATTTGTTTCAAGTGCCATAAATACTGTGTGGGAAAGCCTAATATGTCTGTCTACTCTACACACTGTGCTTCAACTCCTACGAATTCAAATTACTTATTATATTCATATCAGGAGCAAAATAAAAGCATTTTCTCTAATGGCAACCGGGCAGAGGAGTAAAATTAGCTTCAAATGAGAATGAAAGAGCATAATGTTGTAGTTTACTGGAAACCAAGGAAACCTAGTATATCCTGCAGCCTTTTTCTTCCTTCTCATTCTTTGTGGTGAAGCAGAGAATCATGCCCTTAGGTTTTCCGCACTATATATGTAGATGGGAGCAGAAAGTAGCAGCAGTGGTGTGGACTCAAAGACAATGCAATTAAAAAGACAAAGGATAATTTGATTATCATTAATGCACTGCATCTTTCCTTAAAAGTCACTACAAATCCACTATCTTCACATAATGTAATTCCAAAAAAAATATTATTTTAGGCAAAAAAAAATTCTATAGACAGAAACATATTGGATGAAGTATTGCTTGTGGTGTAATTTTAATTCTGAAAGATCTTGCTAAGAGGGCTTATTTAAATAGGCTCTCCCTGAGATGAATATTTAGGAGAAAAAATTCCTACAGGATGATTTATAGCAAAATTATATGAACAGAATGAAGGACAGAAGAATTTTATTAGAAAAGGGTCTCATTTCCACAAAATATAAATTATACCTTTTAGAAAATATATTGAATTTTATTAATATTCTGTAGACAGCCTGAAGTGTTAATCTCCACCCCTACCTATAAGACTTTCATTATGATGTACAAGGTGTATTTACCCTTTAACCAAGTAATTTTTTTAGCAACCCGGTGGAGTCTCCAGTTTACATACCCTACAAAATATTTTCATTGCATTTACAAAATTTATATTTCTGTATTGTTGGCTACTTTTAATGGTCTACATGTGGGGTGTGTATTTTGTATATAAATATTCATGCTTTTAGCATTACCATGAAAGCACACATATTGAAGATGGACTTGTGTATTTGGTAACTGAAGAAAAATATTTGTTCAACAGCTACTGTTATTGTTATTATCATAATAACTACCTTTTAATAGGTATACAATTTGGCTTTTTCAATGCTATTATTAAAATTTTGCCTTGTTTCATGTTAAAATTTATAGTCAGAAAAAATACTTGGGATATACCAGTGATCACCATATTTATGCCTGGCATTTGAAAATGACCCCATTTAGACCTTGGTTGCTAATATTTTTGATGAGGAAAGTGACTTATTATGATGTAAAGAACTTGGTCATGACTTTTTTTCCCATTCTCTCTCAGTCTTGAAAATTGAGCTCCTTAGGTTGATGACTTTGTTGTAAGGGATTACAGGCAAACTGATTATTGATGAAATGTGTGCTACATCAAGAACAATTTAGACTCTGCACCACTTGCAGTATGGTCCCTTCTGCTGGAATTCCACTTTGTCTTTGTTTGTTTATACATTTATTTAACCTCACCATATTTCAAAAGTAATTTGAGACAACTCAGAAGCTAGCTATGCATAATATTCTAGTCTTAACATGGGTCAGGTGAAAGCTAACATTAGAATAAGGTCACAAGACAGCATCACCTGGAGGTCACCCATACATACCCCTCCTAATGACCCATCACTACTGTACACTCCAAGATCTGAGTAAGCCAAGGATGGTGGTATAAGCCTGTAATCCCAGCATTCTAAAACCCAAGAATAAAGGTGAGTCTGTGGTACACAGAGAGAGACTGTGTCTCAAACAAACAAAGCAAAACAAATTTGTCCAAAATAAAATGGACAAGTGAGGTCCATTTTTACTAATAAGATGTAATTTCTTACCCAATCAGTCAGAACTGCACCACTTGTGTTGTGTATACCTCCACAGGCATGACCCAAATCATACAGCAGTGATTTTTTTATTTCTAAGTTTTACCTTTACATGATGCACAACAGTCTCAGAGCCTCTACTGTAACCAGTTCCACTGACACTCCTTCTCTGCCTGGTTAATATTCACTCAAGCTATTGTCAGTAAAAATATGGAACAACAAAGAAAAGGAGAAAACAGAAACTGCTCTCTTTGGCAGCATTTGGCGACTTTAAAATAAAAAGTCCTGCTATACAAGCTCAACGCAGCACTTTCCCTGGCATCCTTTCAAATGGGCTGAACTGTATCCTTTCCTGTCTTTGATTTATCCCTTTGCTGGCCCTACAGGAGAGCATCATTTTTCCCCCCTGCCCTCTGTCCTCTATATTTCATTTCAGGTGTCTATCGAGGCAACAGAAGATAAAGCTCTCTGCTCTCCCTTGTACTAAAGTTCTATCTGGAATCAGTTCACCTGTCTGTCACTCCTCATTAAATTCTTACCCTCTTCATTCACATCCTGATCTTTGCAAATGAACATTTGCTTAATAAATGTTCCCAAGACTAACAGTGCGGAGTGAAAACCCCACACAGCAGTAAATTATTAACTCAGTCACAGAGGGAGTGCCATATATGACTTTTCAGAATGAGTTATTATGTGGATCATCATGTAATTATGAATTTTTCAAGCCATGATAGAGGAAAATTGAATATTTAATATTTTATGGACATATTCTACACTGAGGACATCTTTCAAAATTTTATGATAATTTTTAGAGTGAGCGAAGAGCAGAACAAAAGTTACAAAATAATTGCAAACTTGAATATTTAATCACTAGGGACGTTGTTGGTTATTTCTCAAATTATATAACGTAACCAAAGCTGTGAACTTTTAATCATAGTGAATTCAAGTGGGAAAAAAAGTACATTAAAACCAACTGACAAATATGTTTTAGTTGTTTAATAGATCAGAATACAGGGTTTGGTGTTGTCAAATCCGATCTTAGGTATAAACATCCCATCTGTCCAGGAGGTAATCTTCAGTCACAGCTCTACGTGAGCTACTGCAAAGCAAACAAGCTCGTTAAATAACCACCTTCAAAATGCTCAAAACCATTACCAAGATACAAACTCGAAAATCTTTTGAAACTCTTTAAAAGGAAATAAAATTGGCATTTGTAAAAGAAAAACAATTTTCAGCTTTTATTAAAGAGAAAGAAAAGGATAAAGAAGCCCGTGTGCAGAAACCCACAGCAGCCCTTGCTTCTGAAGGGTCTGCTGGGCTCATGCATCCCGGCATGTGGCAATATATAGCACTGCAGCTACCACTCTTGTTCTACCTTGGAAAACTAGAACATGTGGTGATTTCAAATTATTTCCTGTAGGTTTTTCTGGTTGCTGAAGAAAGCCATTTCTCGGATGCTAATGCAATAAAGTGGGTGTGATATTTAAAACCTGAGGTTCTCAGCTCCGGTTACACTGACTCTGAATCATTCCAGTCTCGATTCCAAACGTACTGCTGCAAAGATGCTGGGCACGGACAATTTTTTTAAGTTCAGGTCATTTTGACTTTCAAGTCACTGTAGCCTGCCATCCTGTTTCTAAAGATGACAGCCAGATTTCTAAAGGTCCAAAAGGATTCACCTTTTGGGAACATCAGTACACAAGAACTAAACATGCAAAGATAATTACTTGTCAGTACTAGCCCTCAAATTGCCAGCACAAACAAATTGCGTGAACAACCAACCAAAATTCAGCACAGTTACTGTTGCTCGTATAAGAGCATTTGTCACTAGCACACGAAGTAAACAACATCCAATGGAGAAAGATGGACTTTTTGAAAATTGAAATTTGATTGAGAAAAAAAAATAAGATTACTCCATTCATTCATTCATTCATTCATTCATTTGTCCGTTCTATTATTTATTTACAAAACTTCTGAATGACTGTAACCCCTCAGTGTTATCTTCCATGGGAGATAGACTGAACATTAAGTAGAGTGCATTGGTTAACCATTGCTTTGTAACCAGATACCACAAAATGTAAGTGACTTAGAACATCACCTCTTCATTTGCTCATGAATTGGAAGCTTGGACTGGATTCAACAGTTTCATCAGAAAGGAGGTGTGAATTTATCTTATAATCTTTTAACATCTTTGAAGAAAGTGAAATTTGACAATGCCACTATACTCCCCCCTTGAAAATGAAAATGAATATATTTGGTAAGGTGAATCCTTTCTTAGGAGTGTTTCAAAAAGGTCAGATTTACTTATTGTGAAACATTTTAGAAGGAGAAAGTCTGAGTATTTTTGTAAACTTTGTGGCTAATTCTCCTCATTCTTTTTCCAAGACTGCTCGCAGCCCCGTAAATAGAGTGAGACAACAGTTATTCTCATTCAATATAAGCTTTCCACCTTAGACCCTTTTCTTGCTTGTGAGAACACCAACCCACTAGCAGTATAGTTTAAAACAAATGCTGTAATGGGATAATGGCAAAGTAGAAGGATCCAGAGGGTCCTAGAAACCTACAAGTAGAACATTATGATAGGCAGATTTGGGCCCAGGGGTCCCGCTCAAACTAAGGCACCAGCCAAGGACAATACAGGCGGTAAACTTTAAACCCCTACCCAGATCTAGCCAATGGTCACAGTTGAGTGGAGAGTGGGGTATGACTTTCACACGTACTCTGGTACCTCATATTTGACCATGTCCCCTGGAGGGGGAGACCTGGTGGCACTCAGAGGAAGGACAGCAGGTTACCAAGAAGAGACTTGATACCCTATGAGCATATGCAGGGGGAGGTAATCTCCCTCAGTAACAGTCATAGGGGAAGGGAATAAGGGGAAAATGGGAGGGAGGGAAGAATGGGGAGGATACAAGGGATGGGATAACCATTGAGATGTAACAAGAATAAATTAATAAAAAATTAAAAAAAGAACAAGTGCTGTAACTCATAGCAAACAGGCTTGATGTAGGAAGAGCCTCATACAATATGAATCCTTGCAGCTCTGATGTTTCTGTGCATCCCTGCTATTCCTGGGGACACCGGAGACTAAGAGAACACTGAGAGGCACAGGATGACCGTGCACTTCAGTAACAGAAGAGGTAAGAGCAGCCTGAATAATGGAGAATGCCGCATTTTAACCCCAACTGAAGACTGAAAGACAACAAGCCTAGGAATCTCAGTGAAGAAAACCTCCAGGTTTTTCAGAGAACCAAGAAAAGGCTTTCACAGCTGGCGGAACTGCCATGCTTCAAACAGAAAATTAATCACAGGAAACGTGATACTTCATCCCAGATCTGCTCTAGATTTAATACATGTCTAGTCCAAGTGAGAATTTTTGTAGAAAGATACATTTTAAAAAACTATTCAGAAATTGACCAGAGAAAGTACTTCAAGACACTGCTAAACTAGAAAGAAAAGATAGGAATATGGATAATTTTTTCTTTCCTCTAGTTTTATTTAAAAAATACAATTTCTTAAATTGTGACAAAATTATAATGTGTGTATATTTTATAATATCTACCTAAAATGTTTTAAGGCCTTATATAACAATATGCAAATATACTGTTGAACTAAAAAATATTAATACAGGGACTGAAGAAATGGCTTGGCAGTTAAGAGCATTTGCTACTCTGTAGAGGATCCAGGAATCAGCCACACCATGATGACTCACAACTGCCTGTCATCCCAGCTCCAAGGGCCAAGTGCTCTCCGCTGGCTTCCACAGCACCAGGCATGTACATGGTACTTTTACATACACATACATCCTGGAAAAATACTCATATTCATAAAATAAGTATATTTTTGTATGCATGATTTTTTAAAAATTGATTTAGTTAAGTATAACATTGAAGCAGAGACTACACGTGTTTCTGAAAATCAAAGGTAAATAAGATAAGGCCTGTGCTGTCAAGAGAGATACAATCCTGCAAGTAGACAGAGTGATAACATACAATTACCATATGGTACACAGGTGGGAGTCTGGTGACTCTCACAGGGTCTTATAGGAGCATGCAGAAGGGACCATACCCAGCATATCAGCAAGGGACATGGTACAGACCTAGTAGACTTAATAGTTTAAAGGAAAGAATGGTCCTGCTGTAAGGGCACACGATGCCACAGGCTGGCCTTTTAATCCACTGAAGCATCAGGTATTGATGGAAGAAGCTACCAGACCATGGGACTCTCTGATCCTGGTAACCTCTCTTCTTGAAAAATAGTCTGCCTCTAATTGGAAATGCTTGTATTCACTCCTTCAGTAAGGATTTCCTCAGTGCTGAGTGGATTCAAAATAAAACAATGAGCTCTGAAGATAGCAATCATATCTCATTTTTTTATTTTGTTTTTGAGATTATACAATATAATTAACAACATGTCTCCCTACCCTTCCTCCCTCCACATTCCTTCATATAACCCTCCCCACCCCAACCTTCACTTCATGGTCTCTGGTTTCACTAATTACTATTGTGTTCTTTTGGAGGGAGTTACGACAGGTTTCTTTGTTGTAGCCCTTGCTGTCCTGGAACTCTCTTTGTAGCAGGCTGGCCTCGAAGTCACAGAGATCGCCTACAACTGCCTCTGAGTGCTGGGTTAAAAGGTGTGCACCACCACCACCTGGCAATATTCTTAAATATAACTTGTTCAGTCCATATGATGTTATCAGTGTGTATGTTTTTAGGGTTGATAGTTTGGCAAAGGATAACCAATTGGTATAGTCCTCCCTTGGTAAGACCATCTGTCCTGCTCCTAACTTCCTGTTGCCTATAGCTCTTTTGTGTTGGTCTTTGCAACATGGTAGAAACCACTACAGAAAAACCATTGCCAATGAAAACACAGAAGTGTAGAACCCAGTGCCAATAGGTACAGCTATAGAACCCTCCAGGCCCTAAGGCTCAGGAAACATTATGGAGGAGGGAGAGTAAAGACTGTAAGAGCCAGAGGATCAAGACGTCTGCCCTGAGATTGTCTTAGTAATGTCAGAAGCTACACCCATAAAAAATCTCATCAACATGACCACCCAAATGTGAGCTGAACAAGGAAGGCACCAGCAAAACATGCCAAACTGTTGGGGTGAGATGGGGGTGGGGCCAATGAGCCTCAGTTACATTTTCAAAATGGAGTCAATCTCTAATCAGATTCACCTGTGAAATCTCATGTTTAAAAAGTGCTGTCACTATAGAATACTACTCAGCTATTAAAAACAAGGAAATCCTGAAATTTGGGGGCAAATGGATGGAACTAGAAATGATCATCCTGAGTGAGTTAACCCAGACCCAGAAAGATACACATGGTATATATTCACTTATAATTGGACACTAGCTCAAAAGGGATGTTATGAAAGTCTTCACTTAGCAGGAGATTGGGATAAATGCAGGGACTTCCTATTGGGACTCTGGGTAGGAGAAGTATAGGAGAATGGGGAAATAGGAGGATCCAGAGGGCCCTAGAAACCTACAAGAAGACCATCAAGGCTGGTGGATCTAGACCCAGGGGAGTCTGCTCAAACCACTGTACCAACCAAGGACAATGCATACAGTAAACCTAGAACCCCTATTCAGATCTAGCCGTGACCAAGACATTCTCCACAGCTGTGTGGAAAGCGAAAGACTAACTCTGACATGAACTTAGGTTGACCCCTATTTGACCACTTCCCCTTGGTTGGGGAGGCCTGGTAGCACTCAGAGGAAGGATAAGCAGGCTACCAGATGAGACTTGATAGGCTGTGACTATATGGTGGGGAAGGAGGTCCTCCTTCTATCACAGACCTAGGGGAAGGGAACAGGATGAAGGAGGGGAGGAAAGGGGCATGGGAAGATACAAGTGAGGGGGATAACAATTGAGATGTAATCTGTATAAATTAATTAAAAAACAAAAATAGGGCCCCAGGGGTCCCGCTCAAACTAAGGCACCAGCCAAGGATAATACATGCAGTAATCTTCAAACCCCTACCCAGATCTAGCCAATGGACAGAACATTCTCCACAGTTGAGTGGAGAGTAGGGTATGACTTTCACACGAACTCTGGTGGCTCATATTTGACCATGTCCCCTGGAAGGGAAGACCTGGTGGCACTCAGAGGAAGGATAGCAGGTTACCAAGAAGAGACTTGATACCCTATGAGCATATACAGGAGGAGGTAATCCCCCTCAGGAACAGTCATAGGGGAGGGGAATAATGGGAAAATGAGAGGGAGGGAGGAATGGGAGGATACAAGGGATGGGATAACCATTGAGATGTAACAAAGAATAAATTAATAAAAAAATTTTAAAAAAAAACAAAAATAAGAAAATAAGAAGTGCTGTCTCATTAATGTATCCTCAGGTCATCGAGTGAGTGAAGACACTGAACAAATTCCATGGTGCTGGATTGCTTCAGTGGCAGATCAACTGCATTCTGAGGCAGAGAAAGAGAGAGAGAAAGAGAGAGAGAGAGAGAGAGAGAGAGAGAGAGAGAGAGAGAGAGAGAGAGAGAGAGAGAGAGCATGTGCACACTCACATTGTCTGACCTAGGCCAGGGCTTGACATGTTTCAGTCTCACGTCAAACCCATGGTACACAGCAGTAAAAAAGAATTCTCCGAGCACCCGCATGTGTATGCTTTCTTGGCAGAGACAGCTGAGTCCTGGTGCATGAAGCCACCGGATTTCAGTGTGATGACTGAAGTTCAACAGAGTCTACGGAAAGAAAAGACTAGGAGACAGGGGTATTGTGTCATATAGCCAAAGGTGCCAGTGACAACATAGAAGGTAATGAAAGGTCGAAGGAAAGAAAGCTGCTGCAGCTGACGACCTGTAGCATTCAGCCTGGTAAGTATAGCCCTGCAGAGCGAGATGCTCAGGGGCAGCTGGAATCCTGCTGAGTAAACACAACTCCCTGTTCTGGTGAAATGAACTGCCTGACCACTTCTCCTAATCCAGTACTCTCAGAAAACATTTTAGGAACAATTAGGATTTTTAAGGTCAGCAATGAGTTTTTCTCCTTTGCTTCTAAAATGGTCCATGGCCATGGCTCATAACTTCCTAGTTTTTATGAATAAGAAAAGGCTTCTTCTTTAAAACCTGGCCCCTATTCAGAAGGCCTGAGAAGCAATGCTTTCTCAGGTCCATGTATCCATTCTGTTTGTAGATGCCACCTGAATCCCTGGTTGTTCTCACACGGCAGTTACCTCGGAAACATTTTCAGAAATGGCTATGACCAACAGGTCTGTGGGGATAGCCAGAGGGAGGCAGGCAGAGTCCTCAGTGTGCTGAGGATACAGATGATTTTTTAAAAAGGCAGCGATGAACATGTCTTGAGAGTTCATGCTCAGAGGACATGCAAAGTGTGACGAAGGACTAAGAAGGCAGCCTTAACTGTTCTGTGAGATGGGCAGAACCCAAGCAAGGGCAGGCTGTGTGTTTACCATGCAAAGAACAGAGGGAAAACCTTTGACACAGAGCCTATGGCACATGGAGTATTTGGAGCAAGGACTGTGATAAGTGTCAGACCCAGTTTAATAACAATCCAGCCAGTGGGTCGTCTCCTGTCCTCCTTAACTTACAGGGCTGTAGAAGCAGAGTGTACCAGACAGTCTCTGAAAGGGCCGGGAAGGTTAGTCAAGACAGAAACAACAGAAGAAAGACTGAACTCAATTCACCTGAATCAAAAGGCAGGGGTATTTTTATTTCCTTTGTTTTAATTTTGACCTGAGTGAGTAGTAATCTGGAGTTCCTAGTCAGTGAAGTTTGCTAAGGAGATTAAATTAGGCTCCTCAGAAAAGGGGGGTGTGGTGTATAGAGGTGCTAACTCCTTCCTTGATTAGCTTCAAAGACATGGTTCTTAAGTCCTAAGATTTTCAAGTGGAAGAAATTTGCATCTCAAAAGAACAGGGAAGGAAGTTAAATCCACTTTCTCTAAAGCCAAACTCTGGGCAAAAAGGATGCAGACTCTGGGGCCAGGGAGAAGCCTGAGAATGATTTCACACAGCGAGGGGCAGTAAGGTTTAGGAGCGCTGCTGCTTCCCGAGGCTGCAAGCTTCCAAGAGTAAGTGACCAATATCGTACACTCTGGATCTGGGACAATTCGAAAGCGCTATGTGCACACAGCCACAGCCTGTACTGACCCAGTTGCTTTCAGTTTACTTGTTAGTTGGCTTTTACCTAAGACCCTCCAGGCAGTACAATAAAGCAAAAGTGATTTTGTCTGATGTCATGTTTGACAGCCTCCTGCCTTATTGATGATGGGAGTGGCCATTGGCTATCACCTCAGCAAACAGAAGCTAAAAATCTTAAATTGCCTACAATTAACCTCTTCTCATTCCTGTCCGAGATTTATCTATTCACCCATTTATTCAGCAAGTGCCAGGCCTTGTGCTGGGCAAGAGAATGCATACAGCTTGGTGTCTATTGCTGTGATAAACATTGTGACCAAAAGCAACTTGGGAAGGAAAGACTTTGTTCCCACTTACTACTTTATAACCCATCGCTGATGGAAGCCAGGGCAGGAACCTAAAACCAAATATTAGAGCAGAGACTGTAGAGGAGCACTGCTTGCTGGCTTGCTCCCCTACTTTCACCTGCCCAGAGTTGGCACTGCAGACAGTGGGCTGGCATCTCCCACGGCCTTGCCTATGGGGCAAACTGATGGAGCCATCCTCAACTGATGCTCCCTCTTCCCAGATGACCTCCCTTGTCAAGCTGACAAAAACTAACCACCGGGAATATGAGTAGGAACAAATATAAATAGTTGGTCAATATCTGTAAGGCCTATGGAAATTCTTTCTGTCATTTGAATTATTACCTGTGTTTTGTTATCATTTGATCTGTGCCCACAATTGCTCTGCACATTCAATGTATCTATTAGCAAAAAGCTACTTTGCCAATGAGAATGCTAAGTAGCAGGACAGGGTCACGAATCTTCCAAGATCGTTTGGCTGTTAACAGGCGATGGGGATTCTGACCTAGGTCTCTGTGACTCTAGGGTGGTACCAAGTCGAAAACCACAGACAGCATCACACAAGCTCAGTAAGCTCACTAAACAGTTTAAGAGTTCAGAATCTGTGTGAGTGGTTACCCTTACGTGACAACAGCACACCAGGCTTGATGCTAAGACTCTAGCCCTTTCAAAACCTCAGCAGGGCAGGCAGCTTAATGAAGCAAAGGAGCCCTCCCCCCAGCTCTGTCAGACATCACTCCAGGCACCTGGGGCTGAGTCAAGCACCTAATGAAGCCTCGGTGTCCTATGTCCCCAAATCTAGACCATACTTAGAAGTTTTGCTATACTCTTGTAGCACATGACCTATAT
Organism: Acomys russatus; assembly: GCF_903995435.1. Taxonomy (NCBI): domain Eukaryota; kingdom Metazoa; phylum Chordata; class Mammalia; order Rodentia; family Muridae; genus Acomys; species Acomys russatus. The sequence continues at coordinate 22,672 of NW_026131707.1, forward strand.
ATGATATGTTCAGTATTTATAAAGAACATTCACCAAAGTCATCACAGAGAATGGAAGGGAGAGGGCAAAAAGCAACCACTGCTATTAACAGAAATATGTGCAGCACCATCACATTATAAAATGGGTCTGTGTGCTACCTATGGTCACCTCACGTACCTCAGCCTTTTTTGTTTCTTCTTCATTCTATAGTTTCCAGATGTAACTCTTCCTCAGGGGAGACGGTCTAGATCTCTGGTGCTCTCCTGCACTTTCCCATTGAAGGCATCAGTGAGTGGTCAGGGCACACGGGCCCAGGGTGCCCCGGGTAACTCACCAAACAGCCTGATACAATGGCCTTCCTGGAAGGTATTCGTAGACCAATGGCTGTCAGTCATTAGAAAAGTTCAGTGACCGAGAGCTAGGCAAGGCTTTGCATGAAATATATTCTCAATTGTCACAGTTATCTGATGAAGACACTATTACTTTGTGAAGGCAGATGTAGGGTTCAGGCATTCACCTAAGACACCACAATAAAAATTTTCAGGTCTGTGTACCTCCAAAGTCTATAAATCCCAGAACACTCACATCCTTTGGCATAATTAACAGGAGGCCAATGTTTTAAGCTGTGTTCCATCTCATAGCAGAACTGCCCTCCTGGTCCATCCTCCCAGCACTATAACTAACATCTTCTGAAGTTCCTGCTGCCACATGTCTTCAGAGATATCCTTCTACGACAAAACAAAAGGTCAAAACAACCAAAAACCTGCTCTCCCTCTCTACACTTCTGTCCCCAACCACCTCACCATCAAAAACATTCTGATGGGCAGCTTCCCATTGCATGCAGAGTACAGATAAAGCTCACATGGTCAGTGTTTTTCCTGGCCCAGTCAAATTTCACTCTCTGGCATTGCGCCTCTCAACCCACTGCCTCCCAATGCCACCTGTCCACCATCAGGGCAGGTTTCTCGCTGCTCTGGAAACAGGTATCCAAGACGCTGTTAAAACAAGGGCATGAGAGCAGAGTGAACCAACCTTCAGATTCCAAAGCCTGGCAGGTTAGCCAGTAGCCTGGCATTCTCTGTTCTCTCACAGATAAGAAACAAATTGTGTTCTTCTAGTGTATGAGTTGAAACACACCATAGCCAAAGCACAGCACAGCAGGTGGAACCTGGCCCATCTGTGCTCAGGTTGCCCATTGAAAAACCTGCAAGGTTGTGGGGAGTGGGGGTGGGGGGGCTCTGACATGAACTCTGGTGCCCCTAATTTTATCACTTCTCCTTGATGGGGAGGCCCAGAGGAAGGGGAAGCAGGCTATCCAAATGAGACCTGATATCCTGTAGCCATATGGTAGGGGAGGAGGACCCCTTCTGTCCCTGAGGTCTAGAGGAGGGGAATAGGGCAGAAGTGGGAAGGGAGGGTGGGAACAGGAAGATAAGAGCAAGGGGACAATAATGAGGATGTAATTGAATAAATTACAATAAATTAAAAAACAAAATAGAAAACTACCTGCAACCTTTTTCTTCCTCTGTGGTGGCTACCCATTCTCTAAACTAGGCAGCCTGTTGCTCTGTCCTCCATAAATCCTTATTCTTCCTC